>NC_135566.1:16242500-16315000 GCF_964340395.1 Glandiceps talaboti | reverse complement strand
TTCATGAACCAATTGCTCAACCCACTTGTAATAGATACTATGAAGTCAATTAGAAATTGTTTCCATGAGCCATTGGTGAATGCTATCAACTGAGCCCGATTTACTGATATTCAGATCACATGAGGATGCTTCTGACATCATTTGACACAGTGGGTATAGATTTAAAATCCTGTAAGAATGTGTACCTATTTTCTGGACAACATTAAAAACATCATTAAAACTATTGAATTTCCTATTACCATGTTTTTGAGCAGACATATAGTCAAGATCAATCAAGAGAAAGTTCTCAGCTACCTTTCACTTTGTCACGAAACCAAATCTAGAAATCAAACACTTCAAACAAAGCTGGTAATTCTTATCTGTGTGTTTATAGTCCTTAAGTCAAAGAAATACCGGGGTGTGTGTGTGTGTGTGTGTACTTTAAATCTCTGGCTCAATTCTGTTTTAATTTGAATTCCGACGTGTAGTGTAAAATGACACTAACTGCATGCAGACTATAAGTTTGATAGTGATGATAGGTAGAACTTGGCCATGACCTGTCATAATTATGACTACTTTCAAGAACAGTTTGTTTATTCACTAAAAATAAAAGTCCATTTTTGTAAACTGAACTTTGGGAAAGTTTCCCCAAGGTTTGGTATTTGTGGTGTGAGTACCATTCAAGACCTTTACTGTGCTGTATACCTCATGGTGTGAATTGTCAAAATAATGGATGGTAAGCTATTGAGACTAACCAGTTTGGTTGGGGCAGGAGAAGAAAGGTCTGGGTAGCATGCTGTGCTGTATTTTATAAAAACCCACGAAGTTTAAACTCATTATGGTGCACTATTACTGACAGCAGCATAAGGCAAAAATACTCCGTGGTGAAGGTCAAGTTCTTTAAGACATCAAACTAATGTTTAGGACAATTAAGTTTTGATTCAGGCTATGAGAGAAAATTAAGTCATCCAAGTTTCATGATATTGTTTGAACTACCAAATCTTATGAAGTTGACCTCTATTAGGCTCTAAATACAAAAATAGCTCCAGACAAAAATACCGTGAAAAGGACATGAACATCAAGTTCTTAAACGTCAATATAATTCTGAATGGGCCATTCATTTGTAAACCTTGCAATGTGTTGCAAAATATGTAGAGACATTTTTTTGCAGTAATTTACTTTGCATATCTGATTCAGTATTCATAACTTAAAAGTTATGATTTTAGTATTCATCTTTAGTTATTAAATAAGTATAATAATTGATATATAATGATTATTAAAATTGTACCATGAAAATAGAAAACTATGTCTCATTTTGATTTGATTAAAAAAATCGCATGATTAACAAACAGTGTAGCACAGGTTTGTCCATGTATGTAGTGCTTTAGGTATATGTGTGTTTATTGCAAGGATGACAAAATGGCATTTAGGAACGACTCACATGTGGATATGCTTAGACCGTGAACGTATAATATACTTAGAACATGACATAAAGTGATAATACCAAACAATCAAGTTTATAGTGAAATTACTAGACCTGTTGGCTCATCAAATACAAAACTCTTCAGTGTTGCCTAGATTTGAAAGTATAATTAGGTTTCCATAGGCTCTGAATCAAGTGTTTATGGTTTCCAGGCAACCGCATCATATCCACAAATCATGTATCATAAATTACTGATTGTAAGTAATAAAAAACATTTGTTTGAAAGAAATTATTGTAACAAGAAAATAGAATTATTTTGGAAGGGGAAGGTGAAGGGGAGGGGGGGGGGCAAAAACTTTGTCCTCACTGAGATCAACACTAAACTCAACTGATTAGAATACCAAACATCAGCTCCAATTACTAAGATTTACTAAAAGCATTCAGCTAGAAGCTGTTAGTTGTTATAAGCCACAGGTGGTAGTAGTAGACATGTAGAGGGGATGTGGCGGTATAGGGTGTGATTATTTTTCTACTCACCAGGATAATCTCTTGTCTCCTGCTAGGATACCATGTCCTTAGTGACCCAGTCTGTCTGGGAACTGGCCTCATAGTGTTCAACTTTACACTTGTTTATTTGAGACCCTGACACCATCAAATGTCATTTAATATGTAATGTTCACCTACCCTTTTTCTCTTCTTTTTTTTTATAGCAAATTCTCAAGTGCCAGAGATTTATATATAAGGGATCTATGGATTCTGATTTTTGTTAAGGAACAAGAAAAACAAAAGTATATGTTATAAATCATATACTTGTACTTTATTCAATTTTACATGACCGTAATACATTTAGAAAAAAAAAGTAATAAAAAAATGATGTAAAAAAAATTACGTAAAATCTACAGATCAAAATTTCTGCAGTCACCCAACTTAGACAATACTTGTATTATTATTAAATCGTTTTATCAAATATTTAATTCTAGGCATTTCACCTCGTACCGATCAAAATAGTACAAGAAGGTCGAGTTATTTTCATTGTAATACATGCAGAGTGCATTGAACGGAGTTCATTTCTATATATAGTGCTGACCATGAAACCAAATTATACATCTGAATTACCAAAATGTCATATATACAAGAAGTAAAATGAACTGTGATTGAAGAATATATGTTGTATGATAATTGCTTAGGCCAAAAAAAAATTGTTTGGTTCCAGTTACCCAACCCCACCTTGTTTTTCACTGCCAACCCTAATTTGTTTTAATGTAGTTGAAAAAAAATAAAACAAAATCGCAAAAAGTTTGAAGTCGCGTAAGAATAGTGGATGCGGAAACTGACATCAACTTCAGAAGACATGTAAAACTGTTCTTCCAATCTGTAATGGCTGTACATCTGATGGGAATAAACCAATAACATAGAGACCATATGGAAAACAATGGAAAACATAACTACCTGAACTAGACATTCACACATGAACAAAAATTATATCAAAATAAATCTACTTACCCCACTTATTCTAAAATTGAGCATAATCGGAACCACATGATTTTTTTAGGCCTTCCTATTAAATTGTAATATAATACATTCTTACTTACTTACGATTAACATTTGTTTCTAGAGATTAAGAGATTTGTCAAGTTTATCCAAATTAACATACAGGTTTGCTGTAGATTATTGTTGATTGTCAATGTTGTATAAACTGTAACAGTTCAGTGCCAAGTATGATTCAATCTTATTTAATTCTGAACTATCAACTTGAAATCATTCACCCCCTTGACTTAGAATGTGTTCACCTTATTCCCAGTGGCTCACAAGAATACACAAGGTATTGTTAGTTTTGAAAAGCTTAGCAATTGTGAAAAATTTGTAGATCTAGTAAAGTTGGGTTCATTATTAAAAGAAGGTTACTGTAGTCAGAGCCATGTAAGTTGATGTTGAAGTAAATAAATGATGTCATACTTCAAATTTGATATTTTTTAAAAGAATGATGTGGCGATATTTTACACCCGTACGTTCAAATATTTACACTTTTTTGGAGACGTAATGTCCCAGTATGGTTAAATAATGAAACAACTGTGTAGCCTTTTTGCTCTTGTCTATCACCATATTTCTACTCAATTTCATAATAATAAAAAGTTAATATTACTACTGTATTCACTTCCATTCACTGTAAAAATTGATTTTTACAAATCGCTTGAATGTCTATCACCTTTTTTATCTTCAGCAGATAATCAAGGAATTAAAGGAAAGTGTGGAATTATTGCAAGAGAGCGATATAATTTGAGGGATATATTCACCAGCACGCATACCTCCCAAAGCAAATAATCAATTATAAATGAAATTGGTAATGACTGTTTGCTTTTAAGATAGAATTGTTAAGGCCCAGTGCTCAAATTGAATACTCCATGTACATTTAGATGCAGCAGTGATGCAGATCATAATATTTGCCTTGTAGCAAATTTTGAAATAATATCAAATTCTAACTAATAACTGTCAAATATTGTGCTGTTGAATAATTGACAGTATACTTGTCTAGATACTAGTATTCAGCTGGTTTCATAGTTTTTAACAGGTAATGTATCATTAATACACACCCATAGGTGTGAAGCTTCTGAAATGAAGATATGTCCTGGCCTCGATACTTCATTTGTACCTCAACACATGCTCATGATGGTGAAACAGTTAAGACTAATATAAATATAGCCAGACACTGGTCATGGCCACTCACAACGTTGTTTTAACAGTAACATGCTAGCATACACTATTGTCCTAACAGCGATGAGTCTTTGGTAAACAGCTTTAGAACTGTTAAAAAAAAGGAAATTCATGAAAAATTAAAAAATACAGTTTTAGTCACTCTGTGCATTTGTTGTGACTCATTATGGGGTCAATTTTACCATCGTTATATTATATTTGCATATGATTTAAGTTATATTATATTTGCATATAATTTGCATATGATTTGCATAATATGACTCCAAATTATTACATAAGCATTGTAAAAAGGTTCTGTTCAACTTGAAATTTAAAAAAAAATGGCTAGAATTTGTCACTAAATTTCACACCAGTATTAGCACCAACAGTTACAGCTTCTTCAAGAAAAATTTGGTTTAAACTGAATGGAACATTCAAAAGAAAGAATTCAGTAAATTCTACAGTAGCAGTCAGACTGTGATTATACCATTAAGGTTTGACAATTAAGAGGACATGCACTGAACTATAAATAACTACCAGGTATCAGAATGAACATTTGTGTAGATATTTTTAGCCTCTTTAATGTCCTGTTCCAGCTGCATTCTTGAAGATTTAGTCTGGAAGCTTTATAAGGTTGCTATAAGTTAGTCGGTTATCAGTGGCTAACTTTTGTGACCATAAATGTATAATTCCTAGATGTCCATTCTTTTGAACTCACTGTTTCCATGCTTTATTTATAGAACCCTTCTATTCAGGCTATACATATTACTTTTCTCCATATAGAGTTATGTTTTGGCGTTCTATATCCCCACCCCCACCCCAGGTTAAACAAGAGGTTGAATAGTTGGGGGTGAGGATGTATTAGTTCCCTGTGTGTATAATGAAGTAAGGAGAACAGAGACTTTTAATTAGTAATCATACACTCAGGCACCAAAAATGATTTTGTGTAATATCATCACATCATTGCAGCAATCTGTTCAGTAACGAATGTCGTAATATTTCATTCACTTTGCCCGCAAACTCAGATTGTCAGATATAAAACACGGCACTCTAGATAGTTCACAAGGGCCATCACTGGGAATGATAAAAATCCGGGAATAATTCACTCAAGATACAAACGGAGACATTGATGCATGATGACTCTCCTTGGCCTGTTAAAGAATTACAGCCATTTGTTTCAAAGTAAGAGAGTATCGGATATGAACAATCTAGCATTCAAACGTCGACTGTATATGCAGTCAGTAGGCTACACTAATCCCATGTAAATTTTAATGCCCTTCTAATACTCTCGGTGCCAACTTGACTGCCTTCAGATTAGCTTAAAATCTTATTAAATAAATGCTTCACTTTTTCACCTGAGGTGCGATAGTTTTATTAATTTTTCATCCTTTAGTATTTGTCCATGCCTTGGCGGGTGATTATGGAAGATTATCGTATTAGTGGGTAGTTTTCACCGAGAGTTTTTCATTACAATTTTGATTATTATGCAGTTTTCATACACGTTTTGTTTTGGTGACAAATCTTGCTGCATTGAGTTTGCTGAATTGCAAAATGTGAGATAGCTAATATAATTTTGATATATGTGTCTCACGATCAAGATTATAATATTCATGTAAATAGTTATAACTGATGAGTTTTCAACTGATTTTTCAGATAAATTTTTTTGTCTTTTAAAATGCACCATGTATCTATTTTGTATATCTCATCTTATCAATATATGATGGCAAAAACCTTAGGTGAAGTGATGCAGACTGGAAGACTCACAAAATTATTATAAATATTTATGCATTCATTTAATCGTTTTAAAATGCAACTCTGGAATCAAAGACAACAACAGAAATACATGAATATACATAATAAACTTAGCAGTTTCAG
Organism: Glandiceps talaboti; assembly: GCF_964340395.1. Classification (NCBI taxonomy): domain Eukaryota; kingdom Metazoa; phylum Hemichordata; class Enteropneusta; family Spengelidae; genus Glandiceps; species Glandiceps talaboti. The sequence goes on along the minus strand of NC_135566.1, from coordinate 16,309,032 downwards.
GCTTGCAGTATAATAACATGTCTCCTTCAGACGACAGTGATATGAATTTTATAATTGTTTTTGTCTGAAATATGGCTGCAAGAAAGGGACGCAACTGTCCTAGATTTAAATAAAGTTCACCCAGAATACTGAAGATGAATATTACTTCATTGCCATTTTATGGTTTTTTTTTCACTTTCACTCAGTCTAATGAAATTGCATATAGTGCTCAGAATCACAATGTTATCAGAACACACTTCTGGTTTTAACTGCGCTTACTTAGCACCATCAACCTTGCCATATTATTGCATATGTACCAGAGATTACTTTAATCGGTACACGTGCATACTAATGGTATTTGCACTATAGTGTAATACTGAAAACATTATTATTGCATACCTGTATGCAAATGATATGCAAATGACGATGTGGTCATTCGCTCTACACGAAAGTGTGTGATCGCATAGTGTTATTTTTCGGATGTTGTTTCGGGTAAACATAACATAATAACAGAACCCAATGCTGTGCGAGTGCCAGTGTGTGTGTGTGTGTGGGTGGGTGGGTGGGTGGGTGGGGGGGGGTGCACTCATGCTTGCAGTGTTTCTTCTGCTGCATTTTCATTTGATACGCTCATGAAGATACTGCTGCAGAGACCTCTGCAAGTGCTGTGCAAATACCCAGAATACGACACACTTGCACTCGCCCATCATTGGGTTCTGTCATAATATTGTCAACTACATTTGATATTATAACTTTATAATCAAGAATATTGGTTTTAATTCATTCCATGTTTTTTAGCATTAGCAGTAAAAGTGCCCCATAGCTCTAATTTGAGTCTGCATGGAAGATTAGAATTGGTTTCTTTATTGCCTACAAATTGAGAAAGTAAGCCCAAATAAAAATAACAGCCTGTAGTTCAGTAAAATGATCATGTAACATATTGTTTGTATATGTCCTGTAAATTGTGTGATATGCAAGTGTAGGCGTGATAAGCCAATTGTATTTATATGATTGAGTTTTTTAGTGTGGGTGAACACCACCCAGGGGAATTATGGATGTTTGTCATGATCAGATAACATTTAGACCTATAAAACCGTCCAATTTTTACAGAATATCAGTGTCATTGCGTTTGTTAAGGTTATAAACTCTATAATTAGGTATCTCAATTGATTTTTTCAAAGTGGTTAAAAGTTATGTTTTTCTATTTAATTGTAAAGTACATACAATTTGAAATAAAACGATACCTCAATTGTCAACATTACTCAAATATTAAGTAAAATGTAGTACCGCAGTTTAAAATTTAAAATTCAATGTTTGTACCACTATGAACTTTGACATATATTAATTTCTGCTCCCATCATGTTTTGAGGATGATTAATGCCTATAGTGTCACATCTCAACACTTTGTTCATGTCGCCTTTTAACAGACAATAGTGTATTAATGTCAACTTTAACACTTTGCTTACATCGTGTCACAAAAAATAAAAAACAAATCGGGTTGGAAAAAAAAAACAGTTGTCTGGCAGAACTATAGAAAGAGTTGATGCAGAACAAAAGAGTGATCCTGAGTAATCCTTGTGGCTCCACTGATAACACCAATGCGATATCTTGAGATTAAATCCCTGGCCTTTAAGCAAAAATACAAAATAAAATGTCTTTGGTACTCGTGGATTATGTTTGGGGCATGCAGGTTTAACATTTTTGTTTGTATCATTGCAATTGGAAGTTTCTAAGTAGTTGTGTGTAGCCATAAATCTGTGTCAAGATACTATACCTCGTCATTGACAACTAACAATATATATATGGGAGCTATACTTTGACGTACGTACTTTGTTTGTATCCATGCAACGGAAGTTTGTAAGTTTATCACAGAGTGATAAATCTATGTCAGAAATACAATGTCTTGCTTTTCATAACTTAATTATACGGGCAGGATATTAGTGCAGGCAATCAGAACGTCAGATCCTAATAGGTCAGAGAGATGATTAGGAGAACGTTTCAAATGCCAGACTAGAACAAGATTCGCAAGACATAAAAAGTACTTAAAATAGCAACCATTTGGACTAAGTAATATGCGTAAACAGAGATTGTATCAGCACCAAACTTTTAGTTTAGCAAAATGAGTCTATGGCTAATCTTGATAAGGGATATGCAAGGACTTGAAAAGAATGGTCGTAAATTCTCAATCAATTTCACTTTCTTCCCTCATGAGCTTTGTGTCTATTGGTTCAATTTTGCAATCGTTTTTAGTCTCTGTTGCCACATAGAAGTTTATTACAGCATTGATATTGGATCATTAAGTCTTCAGTGTAACATGTGCAGGAATTGGAAAATATCAGCTAATTTCATGCCTGTATTGGTTCTGTCGTCCACTACTGGAGACACTAAGTATTAAGTAGTTGCTACGGCGATTGTGAAGATACGGACTCTTTGTAGTCATGGTGACAGATTGGCGTCTGGTGCCATGAAGTTTTATTACAGCTTGCACTTGAGGGATGTTTCAATAAACACAGAATACTTAATTCTGACCTCCCCACTGCTACAGCTAGAGCCATAATGATTAAAGGCAAGGGATTGCCAGTGAAAAATGTGTGAAAATGACAACATTGTATTACAAGTCACTCGCATTCACTGCTTCCTAAGTTGTCATCTAATTTAGCTAATCAAGTTTTCAGCCTCCGATAATTCTTCGTAATCTTGGTAAAAGTGTGTCTCAATATAGAGTTACTTATGTCTTAAATCAACCTTTATTTGGCAGTACTTTAGACCCCATTTCAGCTTTTAACCAGTGATCAGTGATGGCTGATCCGATTCAGTCGGAATGATATCAGCTTTATTGGTTGTCTGTGACGTTTTGATGTATCTTAATATTGTTCTAGATCGGAATCAAAGAAGTAAACTTTCCTTAAATGAATTTATATTTAAAACAATTTTAAGGAAAAGTAATCAAATTTAATATACAGATATAAAAAGGATCTAATAAATGGTTGATATAAGAGATTTTGCCCAGCAGGAGTAGCACAGATTTCTAGTCTGTGCTACAATTGTGACTTTCCTAATTATTCATTCCTATATGTGAGTGGAGGTGATCGTAGTAATTGTAATGTGTCGTATAGGAACTAGACTATAGTCAGATAAACCTTCACAATCACTGCATGTACTTAGTGCTACTATTGCTACAAATACTACCAGTACATAAAGTTGTGCAGCTGGACACGTCTTGATAAAATTTGACAGATTCTGAACCAAATTGAGAGAATTCGCGTGAAAGAAAAGATAGTGCAATCTATCACTGAGAAATCCTGAACTCACTTGGAATGTTCATTGAAATCAGTTTATTTATTGCACTGGAACCTTCCCAGTATGAAGGCAGGGCAAGTATGAATGATGAGTTGCATGTATACTTAAATAATTATGCAAATTACATCATTTGAATATACATATATTTTGTCAGTTAATAGAGTTGGAAAGTAAATTTCAGGAATATTGTTGCAGATCTTTCTTTTATTCTATGAATTTAAATATTTCCTATTTTTTTTTTAATTTTCATTTTACTGTTTTTTATGAATATTAACTATTTACAGAATACTGTAAATCACATTATTCAAACTTGTATATGTCAGTTATTGTAATCTTCACTGTAGAGTGTGAAAATAAATTTTGTCAATGTTTTTAGTTTTTTATGAATGCATTTGCTCAGGTTTTAGCAATCTTCATTTTCACTGTTTTGATGCATAAAAACTTTGCAAAATTATGCAAATCACATTATTTGAATAATGCATACATTACCTCAGTTACTTGCAATAGATATTTCACTTACAATGTAGTTCAAACTTTTATTTCCTGAATGCAAATAATTCAGAAAATTTTAGTTATCTTCTTTTATAACATTTTGATGAATATAAACTTCATAATTTAGAATTATGCTGTTAAATTTCAATGTGATGAGTATAGGTTTGAGAGTATAGCGATGCACCAATCATTTTCCCATCCCTCCTTTCTTGAGATCTGAAACATGGCAAATTGTGTTAGTGTTAGAAGTATATATAGTCATTGAGTCTATAATCTCAATCGACAATTTTAAGATTAATATATTTTATTGATTTCTACAAAGCAAGGGATATTGAACGTTCGTGCTTTGTATCAGTTTTGTAAGTTGCATATTAAAGTAGATTAAATCAATACCAATATTCACACCTTTGTTCTGTGCTTTGCAAAAATTTATTTATATATGCAATGATTTTTGTATACTTCAATCAGTTTTATTCAAATTCAAAATTGCCACTTTAACAAGCAATCAATAGTTTATTGATTAATACTTTCCTTCCTATATTCCGATAATCTCTCTTGTAAAAGTACAATATCTGCTTCATCAGGAGTTTTCATGAAATTCCTTCAACTGCTAGCCTAATTCCTATACAGTATCATTACGATTTATACCTCCACGAGAGACCACGTTTGCATCCAGACTATTCAACTGCCAAATCTATGATGTTTGCAATAAATTTAGATTTCATGGAATTTTTTCTAGAAACTATATATATATACACTGAACTTTTTGTGGAAAAAATCAGATTATTTGGCCAAGATTTGGGAGATGGGATTTCTATAGTTAATTTTTTAAATTAACATGATGAGTATGCGTACACAGTTACATAACAGAACTGTAGACAATAAGGCTGACTTTCTGGGATAAAACTTTAACGGTTGTCAAATTCGAAGTATAGCCTTGTTATAGTGCACATCCTCATCCATTTAGTGATTTCAACAGGACACTTTTGGGTAAGTCATCCATTATTTTTTGCTTATGCAGGTTTGCCTCAGACAAAATAAAGTATGGTTTGCCGAAAAGTGTCGTGTTAAAACCACTAAATGGCCTCTGACCTGTACTACAACTATCAGTAAATGGCTGTACTGTAGGGTTTATTGGGCTTGGGAATTTTGATTTTTGAACCATCAGGAGAAATTATCAGTTGACAATTGTGATATACATGTATATTATAAATTATGAGATTTGATTTAAAAGCAAACCTTCCACATCATTGCTGGCTAAGGCCAATCTTAGACTCCCCACCATGGATGGCATAATGCCAAACTCTCCTTACCGTGTCTGGCTAAGGCCATACTGAGATCCCTACTGAGTCTGGTTAAGGTCAAATTCTCCACACCATATAGCTAAACAAAAATATTTTCCAAGTTGTCAACTAACAACTGTAAACTTTTTAGGATGTATCAATAATTTGGCAAAAATATTTTAGAATATGGGGAAAAATCATGGAACTATTTTTTTTTTTTTTTTTTTGTCATTTCGTCTTTCTACCTTCTATCTAGAGCACATTTACAATTAAGTCCAAGCTGTCCGTGATCATGACAAGATTTTGATGGTCAGCTTCTGGAGAGAAAACTGCAGATAGTGAAGTCAACACGTATTAAAGTTTACCTGCATGGGGTACCTGTTGTCAACGGCATCATACTGAGTTAATGTACGATTCCTGTCGAATGTTGATCAAATCACTTGAATTTGGTGAATCTTGGAAAGAACTCTGTCAGACCACAATCTGAATTGTTATCACTTTGTATGCTACAATCAATCGACAGCAGGGAATCCATACCCCCAAGCACTCACTGCTGTCAATAATCCTATAAAATTTAACACTCGCAGTCAAACTCTGTTTTTTTATTAGATTGTACATCATGGTATCTGATTGATTTTTGTGCTGGAAATGTGAGAAATAACAAGTGTAGAGCCTTCAGTACAGTGCATTAAGAAAAATGTCAAGTGTACCATGTTTCAGTAAAATTAATGTGTATAATGGTAAACTTTTATTCTGAAGTAGTTTCTAGAGGGTTCGTGTATGTATATATAGTATGTGTATGTACATGTATGTATGCATGCATTGTGTGTTTGTGTATGCATGCATTGTAATGTATGTATGTATGTATGTATGTATGTGTGTGTGTATGTATGTATGTATGTATGTATGTATGTGTGTGTGTATGTATGTACATGTACATTTGTATGTATGTATGTATGTATGTATGTGTGTGTGTGTATGTACCGGTATGTATGTGTGTGTGTGTATGTATGTATGTATGTACATGTATGTATGTATGTATGTATGTGTGTGTATGTATGTATGTATGTATGTATGTATGTATGTATGTATGTATGTGTGTATGTATGTATGTATGTATGTATGTGTATGTGTGTGTGTATGTATGTATGTATGTATGTATGTATGTATGTACATGTATGTATGTATGTATGTATGTATGTATGTATATGTGTGTGTGTGTGTGTGTGTGTGTGTGCCCATTTATGTTCATTAAATACAGCTAAAAAGTCGATTGAGCTGATCAAGTCTTGTATCTGAGATCAATGAATTTCAAAATTTTCATAGCAGATTATTTCAGAAAAAAGAAATTTATTGCTTTAGCGTAACAACGAACATAATGTGATATTGAGAATGTTTGTAAGAAATGTGAATGTCAGCCTATATAGCAGAATGAACCCATCAAAAAGACAAGACCCCAATAATCCACAATAATTTATCATTTCTTCTTGTATTTACTCGTACTCGTAAATCAAAGTTGGTTCGTTGATTTATCAAATACAAAATGAGAAATTTGATAATAAAACATTAACCTTCCATTAAAAATTGATCTAGATGAATATAAATCCTGAGTTATCATTTTTCCATAATATTCACCGATATGATCTTTGATAAAGTCATAACTATTGATATGAAAGTTGGTATGTGATTGATTTTGAAATGTTAGACTAAAAGTTTATGATTGCAATGTAGTCTGACCTTTCCCATTCCAATTATGATGTAGTATAATATATATGAAAGTATTTATAAATACCTGAATGTCAAACGGTCTTCAAATAAAGTATAGTATGTATAGTAAAAAAAATTCCCAATTTCCTGTTTTAAATTAGAAATGTTCTGATTTCTGTTTTTTGCCTCAAAGACAAGGCATTCAGTCAGCAGCTTTTAATATTTTCAGAAACCACGGTGTTTTTCGCTGATGCAACAACAAAAAATATGTGAATTAACATAGCCAAAAAGAGGCTAGTATATGGTTTGCAATGATCATATTTACTGATTAACAAGGGCACTATAAATGTGCCGCAATGACCTTATGAATAAATACTCTACGTTCTTGCAAACAACACTATTTTTCTGCTGATACAACAAAAAATATAATAGCATCGTCATAAAGAGGATAGTGATTAATTAATATGATCATAATGATAAATAACTGATCAAGAGAACTAATATTTTGTTGACTTTGATTATTAGTTCAATTTCCAAAACATTCAATTAACAAATATTATGCAATGCGATTTCCAGATAAAGGGAGGATGTCAAGTCAATTTTTCTCTACTAGAAAAATACTGACTTATTCATTCTATTCATTGTGATAAAAGTGACTGCTTGAAGCTTTGCATTGGCAAAAAATGTTGGAGACAGCAAATATTAAAGATAGTAGATGGCTGTGGTTGAATTCCAAGGGAAGGTGAAAGTTCCATCATCTTGTGTTTGATTGGCCTGTTTGCAGCGTAGTGATACTCCGTTTATCTGTCATATATTATACTTCTGTGAAGAATGTTTTGAACTGATTCAGTAAACCATAGCTGAAACATCGTAATATTAACCACTTGTATATTAAATTTACATAATTACAGTTCTAAAATTAAATTTACATAATACAGGTAAATCATCACATGCACACTTTACATGCATTAATTCCAGTGTTGATTTCTGCTTTGCATGTACATTTACATAATGACTTCATTTGAATAAACATTGTCATGGTTGTAATCAGGTTATTGGGTGTACATTTTCAAATCGTAATTATCAACATGTTTACATTCTCAACACAAGCAGTGGTTATGAGAGACAAATGTGGTAAACAGGCTTGTTTCATAGAGTGTTTGCAAATGGAGATCACAGCCTGTAATAAACACAAATATCATTATGTATCTTAAGCCATTTAAGACTTTGACATTTAGTGGACATTTTTAGTCATCAAAATAATGTAATTCTTCCCGTTGCATATTAACCTCCTATGGTACAGTGTTTTGACAGCAATATTGGGTTTCATAAAGTAACCATATAGAATAACGTATGACACAACCAATTGTTAGATGTCGTTAGCGTGGCAATATTACTTATTGGGCAACAGGTCATACAGGTGGAATGACATGCATAGTTAGAGTAAATAGACTAGGGGGTGAAAAGCTGTAAAAAAAACATTGACGTATTTCTGATTCTTTGGTTGTAAATGCAACGATTTCTTGAACTACCCAATCTACAGGTTGCAAATGAGCTATGAATTCCAAAACAACTTTACTCCCTTTGGGAATGATCTACAGTTGAAATATGTGTTTGCATTCACCGACATGTTTGATTTGCTGGATGAGAAACATTAAGTCTGAATAGCAATTTGCAGGTTAGAGATTGAAACAAATGGGCCATAAAAGATTGGATATGAAATGAATTGTGCTAACTGTCAGAGATGTAGGCAACTCAAGGAGCTGTGACTGTGACAAGCATGTCTTATTCCACACGCAATCATTGTGAAAAATCACGATTATTTTCATTGCATTTTAACATCAAGCTTATGTGGGTATAATTTTATTATTCCCCAATATTTTTCTTCATTCAGCTGGACAGAAGGATTTTGTCACTACACATCTTCAGTTTGTATTATAAAGGTCCCTTGTAGTTTTCACGGCTTAACATGTAACAAATAAAATTATAGTGGTTAGTAACCACAGTGATAAGCATATCACTTTACAGTTTTACATCGTTATCACAGTCACTAAATCAAACCTTTTCTAGAAGTTCTGTAGTTTGATGTTTTACTCCTTATTGTATAATACTGGTCAAATACGGGTGTTTATAGGCAAAGGACTGCTAAATGTATATGTAACATGTCTTGACCTGAAGGTACAAATGCCCATAGTGGGGACTATAATATTTTTATTACATGCTGATCGAGTGAATGTAAATATGGTGAGAATTTTATTGATTTTTGAATTTATGATTTTCTTCTTGAGAGACTTCCAAAATGTGACTGCTTGTTGTAAAAATTACTATTTAGACATATATCGTACAAGGCATGTATGTGTAAGTACAGTCACCTGCCCGGCAGGTATATATCCCTGTTGCTTCTATCTGAAACATGACATCTAGGCATGTAATAAAATCAATGAATGCATATGTATGAAATATATTAAAATATGAAAATGATTAAATATGACATATAGCTAAAATGTTTATATTTTGAAGACATTAATATTGTACAGACTAACTACTTCAATTATACATGTGTGTATGTTTTTATTACATGTTGCAAAAATAGCATTGTCATAACTGTTGATGAATAAGGTGTATAAGTTTTAGAGAAGCCAATTTGGAATTTTCAGGGACATTAAATATTCATGTTAAACAAAAATATTGATCATAGAAAATATGACAGTGTTATGATTAAAGTTTACCAGGGGTAGAAAATTATCGCAGTGAGTCATTTTTGAGTTTGACAAGAAATATATGAAAAATGCACATGTTGTTGATCTTTTGGCATTCAATTTGTAAGTATTTCATTCACGTCAACAAAGTGATATTACCAGTACATAGCTAGAGGGGAAACACTCTTTGAGGACAGCCGCGTCTCATAATGTGTGTAACATTAGCGTTATTGAGTAGGAGTAACCTTCACTGACAAAATTAGGATTTTCCTCTTTAAAAATGGTGTCATAATTGTCATAGTTATAGTTTGTAATCCACCTGTATTTAGCTTGAAGCGATCTGTCATAACTCATATAAGGCATGAACAGTTTGTGAACTTTTATGATGCAAGACGTGTTGTACACCTGATACGATCTAATAGTTTGAATACAGTGTATGTTACACACTTGAATTATGTATTGCCAATATACAAAACTGGTCTCTGTTGGAGTGAATATTCTAGAATACTTGCAGGCTTCATGTTAAGTTCTTTATTTCCATCAGAATCTTTCAAAGGTGACAAGAATTGTGATACATGCCTAAGGTTGCATATGTATCTAATATCTGTGTATTAAGGCTACGGAAAGAATGCATGTGGAGTTTGTCAATGAATGTTTTTTCCATTTCTGTATTTTGCCGAGGTTACATCCCTACATTATTCGTACTACATGAAATCTCCAAAGATTACTTCTACATGATTTCAGATAGGTATCACACTACTCAGTTGTCAAGCAATGTATCCAAATAGTTGTAAACCACACCTTGGAAAAAGGCAAACGTAACCTAGCTCCGTATACATACTCATATCAAATTTATTAATTTTCCACTGATTAAAAGCAAAAACAAAACAAACTTTTCATCTGTGAAAAATTAAATTTTCTCATGTCCATTTTCAAGGTTAAATGGATTCAGTTACAAAGTAGCAAGTGTTTCTAATTGTCCTACAAAGTAGCAACTTGACCCTAATTTGACACTCTGACCTTGTTAATGCCTTTGTACATTAATGATAACATCAGTTTTTAGTTAGCTCTTTAATTCAGTTTTTAACTAGCTCTTTAATGTAAGGATAATGTAAATTTTGGTAATTGTCAACTTCAACAGCAAGTGTAAAACAAGAATAATGGCCAATTTAAATATGAAGAGAGTGTACAAAATGTACATATGTACATAGAATTTTTTTAGGAGAATATGTTGAATTTACCTTCATTTCCGAGAAATTAATGTATGTGCATATAAAGTTGGAAATTCTACCAGAACCAACCTTCCTTTCTGTCCTATACCCCATTCCCACCCATCCCTTTACTTGGGGTTCTAAAAGTATAGTTTTAAAATACCTGTCAACATCTGTGTACACTTTAAGTTGACCATTCCTTGAAAGTCATCATATTTTGAAAAATAAAATATTAAATGAATGTAATTATTGAGATTTTTAAAAGAATGAAAAGCCCAGTTGCAGCTTATTACTCTGGTAATTGAGCCTTTAGTTTACTATTAGATAGACACAAACTAAAACTATTGTCACAACATGTTGATACAACACAGTGATAAAGTTATATGAGTTGGTTTAATTATAGTCTCAGTAGGGTGGCATATTGGAGAGTTTTTTTATTTGACCGATTTCCATGAACTTGCAGTGTAGCTGTTTTGGGACTTCCAGTGTTTACACTGTCTAGATCACAGAGGAACTGCTATCACCCACTCATGTATTAATAATCAACCAAATTGAAGAACGATAAATTTAATTTGCACCTGTCGTTTAGTAGTAAACCGAAGGCTTGATTACCGAAGTCCCTATATAGATACTGAGTTAAGAGTCACAGAAGGAACTGTATAGTGAATTCAGCAGTTGTACTAAAATTTAAATATGATAAAAGTTGAACAGGAAATGGACTGAGTGTTCATGTGTGAAAGTTATTCTGTTCATAGATATTGGAGTTCTTGACTTGTTCACACATGGTATTTTCATCTTGTCATTTCAACACAGTAGCTCGTACAATTACTTCACCTTGCAATACTGCATTGACATTGAAATCTACTTGTTTTTTATGAGTTTACCCCAAAGGTTTACTGAGTTGTAATAACATTGTGGTTGTGGTTAAGGCCATTCAGAAAAGAGCGCTTGTTACTCAATCTGCACCATGTTGAAATAACATGATTAGGGGTTGTGGTTAGGCCATACATAATACAGCTTTTGTTACTCAAACTTCACCATGTCAAAACTTAGTAACCAGACTGAAATAACAGACTTAGCAGTTACAGTTAACCCATACACAAAATAGCTCTTGTTACCAAGTTTCACGAGTTGTAATTTAACATTATGGTTGTGGTCTGGCCATACAAAAAAGCTGCTTGTTATATAAACTTCATCCTGTCAAAAAAACATTGTGTGTTGGTTGTTGTTAGGCCATAGGGAAAATAGATCTTGTTACCCAAACTTCACATTATCAAAATTGCATTGATGGTTGTATAGGCCATAGAGAAAATAGATCTTGTTACCCAAACTTCATCATGCAGAAATAACATTGGTGATTGTGAATAAGCTGTGCAAAAATAGGTTTCTTTACCCAATGTTCATCATCTAGAAATAACACCGGTTATTTTGTTGGGATTATACACACAATAGGTTTTCTTGTTGAAAAATATTCTTGTTATCCAAAACTCACCAGGTTGAAACAACATTGGTGGTTGTGGTAAGACTGTTATTAAAAATTGCACTGATAATGATTTATTTTGGATAAATATGGGAAATAACAGGGAACTTAGTAAAACTTCATGGTAAAGCTTCACTTAAATTATAGAATTATTATGCAGCTCATCATAACCATCGAAAATGAAAAAAAAATTGAAAATATCTTTATCAGTGGTCTGTATGTATTATTATATATATGTGATCTTTTTATCTTGTTTTTGTAAAGGAAATTTGAATAAGTCAAATCTGCATAATTGCTTCCCACTTTCACTATCGTAATATTCCTCCCAAAAGGTATTGCTGAATGTGCAGCAAACTGAAAAGATTACTTTTATTTCCAACATTCTAAAATCATATCCACTACTCTGCTCACCAACTCTGCTCACCAAACCTACCTAGCTATGCCTATATATGGAAATACACAAATCAAACCTTCCTAAGCTGTTCAAATACATGGAATACCCAAACCACAGATGGCATGCAGTGTCAAGTTCTGAAATTGACATCAAGTGTTTGGGGACAAACTTGAAAGCCTTGTGAGCTTGACCAAGCATGAACAACATTGTACAAATGGACTTTCTGTGAGCTGCAGTAAATGATAAGAGCTAAGGCAGTGTGCTAGCTATCACCTGTGTGTGTAGCAAGACATGAATCAAGTCATTAAGATGTACACGACTTTTATAGTAAGTAGCGATGCTATCTACAGGATGCTACACTGTAATGAAGTACAGGCCTTGAAAGCCCCTCATCATTAACTGATTGCTGTGTAAATTGAAAAAACGCCAACAGTTGGAGTATGATCAGGAAAAAAATACAAGTGAGACTGAAGGAATTTGAAGGAGTTTTATATTCATGGGATCATCATGTCACTTATCTGCAATTTGTACTTGATATAATTTATTGACAACAAATCAATACTTGTAATGCTGGTGTATTCAGTAACTTTACCACGCACCATTTGGCATATGTGTAATAACAAAATGACAAATTCTTTTATAATTCCATGATTATCTTTTTATCAAATTTATTATTACTGATTGTGAAAATGTTCCATTTTGAAAAATGACCAATTCTTTTCTAATTAAATGATTATATTAATGTCAAATTGCATATTACCTACTTCAGGAATGTGATATTAGTATTTTTGAAATATGATTAGGCAAAAATAAAAATAAAAAGTATTTCTTTTTGATAACATGACTTCACAAACTAGGATAGGTAGGTCAGTATTTTATTTTATTTTATTTTTTTATTTTGTTAATTACTTCAGCCAAACAACACAAGATACTCGTTGGTAATTAACTTTACTTCCATAACAGTTGATGAGGTGTAAAAGTAAATGAAGATAATTATGTGATTCAGAACACAATATGCAGACTGTGCTGTTATAGTCTGAAAAGACATCATTTCTTTCTGGAACATAATTTTAAAAAAGTAACCGTATAGATGCTTTGGCAAGAAAATCTACAGGGAAATAGAAGTAAATTGTCATAATTTTATGTGTTGTTCACACGTAAAAAAATGTTTAGGGTTGGCAGCTTAATCTAGGGTCGATCGAGACATCATAAACACACAATTTTTATTATTTGGCATATATAATTTTAACGAATATTGCTCTATGGTCTTGATAATTTTATCCAATATTATATATAATTGAGCACATTTAAAGATATGTTGAAAATATATGAAAAGGAAAGGTCTATTCCGATTTTTTGCACTTTTTTAAAATTGCGAATAGCATACTTTGTTGTACAGGATAGGCAAAGGCTATTTTCATAACTCGTAGCTTGCTCATTTTTTTATTTTTCATAAAACTGCAAAACTTTATGATAAAGATCGTAAAGCCATGATTGATGTTTGCGATATTTTGCAATCACAGAAAAAAATAACGTTTTCTACATACACATATATAAAACAAATTTATCATTAATTTCATTGTACGACATGCAGATAATTGTTATTTATTACAAAGGTGAAGTAATTTTCTCTGTAATGCATAAATTGGAGATGTAATTAAATGTGAAAGGTGATAGATCACAATTCATGTAATTTGCCATTTATTTCCTTCATAAAAGATATAATTGCATAATTCCTACTCGCCTATCCTCATAGCATATAGGTATGTGACATCAAAGACGCTGATCCAAGGATACCTTTTTTCAGACCCACTTAAGCTATTCTGTTTGTCTGAATATTTTGAGTGTTTAATAGCTTGTCTTGTGTTCTTCATTAGCTGTGACCTGTCAAACAATACGTTATTCTGTGAGTGTAGATAAAAATTCAGGTCAAATTCATACTTTACAAAAAATTGCTTTAATACAGACATGTAGGTATGTATGGTAATCCTGTCCGCTGACGACAAACATTGATATGATGTCCCTCTACTCTCCACGTCACATTGATACTGCATACATATTAGTGTGTCCAGTCACATGTAAAATTACAAGCATTGTCACTCTTAAGATCAGATGGGTTCATCATCTTTATCTTGTCTCTTGTGACATGAAAAGTTTCAAGTGTCCCTCTACTCTCCAGAAGTGACAGCCAGCACCTATGCTTAATCACACCCAGTGATGACTAGAAATTTTTAAAAGTCATTGGCAGTCCCCCCCCCACCCCATACATTTGTACACTGTTACAAATTATAAAGTTATGCCATATCCCTCCACCCTCAAAATGGAATCATCCATAATTGAGTATTAATAAAGTGTGATCAATTAAAGTGAAAGGCTCTCTCTCTCTGCCTCTGTCTCTGTATCTCTCTCTCTCTCTCTCTCTCTCTCTCTCTCTCTCTCTCTCTCTCTCTCTCTCTCTCTCTCTCTCTCTCTCTCTCTCTCTCTCTCTCTCTCTCTCTCTCTCTGTGCAAAAAAAGGAATAATTCCTAATTAACAACTGGCAAAATTAACATGTTCTAGGAGGTGTGTCTTCACCCACTGTAAAAATGGGATCATCCTAACTTGAGTGACTAATCATGATCAACATGTGATAAGAGGTTTCCCTCCACCCTTTGTAAAAATGGGATCATCCCTAATTGGACAAGCATGATCAACATGTGATAGCACAGTAGTAATGGCAAAACTCATCAATCCATCACTATTTTAATAACCAACATTATCGGCAAATCTTAATTTTTGGCTGCTTTTCTCACTATAGTCAGCCTCTTCTCTACACAGGTGTGGGCAACATTCATATCATCTGTCAGGGATGATATTTGTGTCGAGTAGAAATAAGTCAGACACGGATCTAGCAATCAAAAAAATACTATGTTCCTGTGGGTTTACTACATAGAACTGAGCTGAACTGGATTTGTGGCAGGACTCGAAAGTTCATACTTGTATTCGAATGAGTATGTGTACATGTACTTAAACAAGAACTTACATAGAAGAAGGTTATAATGCAAAAACTTCTGTAAAATTGAATGAGGAACCCCTGGTGACTTGGAGTATATAATACTATCATTTTAGCAGCAGTGCTTTTATTATAGCAAGCCAAGGAATGTGTCTTTGGCTGATGCAATTAAAAATAATAACTCTCTCACACAGTGCCATCAAAAATTCTGTATTTTACAATGATGTTACACTTGAGTTTGTAATGTTTTCTGCTGCACTTTCTATTGCTGCACTTGTGAAAGTACTGATGCAGAGCACATGTACGGTACTGCAAGTACTCATACATACCCTGAGAACACCACAAAGTCAAGATGGCAAAACACAGAATATAGAATGACATTTATGTTCTGAATTTTATCAGAAATATTCTAATTTCATCATTTTGTTTTATGTGTATAATATTTTATTGAATTTTACACAGTATGTCCAGAATTTTATGGTATGAATATTAATCGTGAAGATATATGCATTCCATTGATGTATTAAAGCTAGCTAGTTGGATCGTGTATATGGAAATGTAACCTTTGTGTATATATCTTCAAATGTCAACCTGTTATATGCTAATAGTGTGCTGATTTTTCCTCATGGTGAACAGTTGCAGATGATGGAGCAATATGAATTGAGTTTGAATGACCATTTGTAGGTTTGTGAAAAATACTATTTATAATAGGGCTTAATTGCAAGGTCAACCATCCAACCTTTCTACGTAGGCTTAAAAGTAACAAATTGTGCCCCTATAAAATGAGCAATTCTGTCAACCGTATGTAAATTGACAAAACCTGTACAACGTACATTTCACAAGTCATATGGAGATTGAGCAGGTGAAATAGACAGGTGATGTAACTATTTCGCTATTGAGTTCACAGAGGTCGTCACAATTGTCACTCAGACACACACCTGTACATGACATTTCTGACACTGGCTGTCACTTGATTTCATTTCAACGTATCCCTTTTATTCATCAATATCTTGACTTGTGGAATTCTCGTCGGTATGAAAAATAAACAAAACGAGATTAAGAAATTGATTATTAAAACCGTACGCCAAATGTTTATTACTGTAATTTGCATATTCGGTTATCTGTTTCCATCAAATGTGTATTTGATATACATCTTTTTCTAGTGCGGGAGAATTCTTTCGCAAATGATGGAATTTTGATAAAATCTTGTCCAAGTCTACCATTTGAGTATAGATTTCATCCTAGTCTACTTTATAGTATTCTATTGAGATTTTTCAGGACGTGATCACAAGAATTTCAACAGGATAAAAAGTCCTCTGACAGTTGTCCTACCAATTCAAATTATCACTTAACACTAGTTTCACGTATTTCGCCTTGTTATCTTTGTGATATTTATTCCGAAACGCCTCACTTACAAATATACTACATATGAATAATGGGATGAAGTTTAATAGCATTTATTCTCTAATGTACTTTCTGACTCACAACACTATAAAGGATTATTACGAAATCTTGATAAATTCTGGTAATTTTTGAAAATTTTGTGTGTGGAATTTGTACATATTTACTACTTGTTGTTTTAAGATACAAGAGTGATAAGATCATTAGATATTATTCCCAGTGTTTTTCTTCACTCAGCTGCAAGAAAAATATGAATGACTTAGGGAGTCTTGTCACTATGAGTCAAAGTAGTGACAAAACCCTTAGGTCATGAGTATTTTACAGCTGAATGAAGAAAATATTGGGAATATACCTTTGCAAGTGTAAGTTATGAAAATCTGGAAAATTAGTGGTGATTTGGACTTCAGTCGATTTCAAGCACCTCACAGAACCAGTGATGTAGACGTGAGTTGTGACATAGAATGACCAAGGTATAAGAACCTATATTTTTGTTCAAACGAGATCAACCTGGTTTGTGTGTTCGGTATATAACATGTATATGGAGTCTGTTCAAAGTAGGACACTGTACTAAAAAACGTAGCTCCCTAAGCTAACATTCTTGGAGACTGTTCTTGTTTTAGTGTGTATCATTTTCATACTATGAGTGATTTAAAGGAGTGTAGTACAGACCAAGTATTAATCTTTGAGTCTAACATTCTAAGTGCTAAGACTAATGTATGCCATAATTCTTTGTCAACAATGCAAAAATCCTACATCTCTACTTTCAATCAATTTATCGATCAGTCTTTATTGAACATAACAACCTCTCATAGGTTGTAAATAATTTTCTTCATTCAGCCAAAGGGAAATATGAGTGACTTAGGGAGCCTTGTTGTTATGAGTCGATAGAAAAATAACAACAAACCCTTAGATCACATTACAGCCTAGCCTCTCATAGATAGTAAATCATTGATTGTACAGATAAAACTTATTTCTTACAATCGCAAATTGAAACACAAACTGGATATTGAAATATGTAATAGTCAAAAACATAGAACTTAAGACAAAAACACAAACTTTTTTGAAAAGAACTAAAAAGGGAAAAACTAACTAACTTTTTATTGAAGTAGGTAATATTGCCAGGAAAAATTCAAAATCTAAAAAATCTAAAAAATAAGACAGTAAAATATAGTTACTTTGGAATGGTAAATTAGAATCATTGATCCTCAAAACAAATATCAAGAAATCCTCCAAACTAAAACATATTATATAGTAAGACATTATATAAGGAAAGTGGTTATATCAAGTACTTTGCTGATATTTCTTAAAATGCCACAACACATTGGTACACAGTGTATTAGTCCAATATATGCATACTTTGTACATGTACATAATTTGCTGTATATGGGGCTTTGTCTTCTATTAAGGCTTGTTATACTATATATTTTGATCACAAAATGATTTCATTTATATTCAATGGATTCTTAGAACCATGAACAATATATTATACATCTAAAGATAAGAAATTGAAATATGAATCACAAAGTTTTATAATTTATTATTTACTTTTTTTGATTAACTTTTTTTGATTAATTAATTAATCTATTTATTTATTTATTTGTTTATATATTTATTTATTTATGTATTTATTATTACTCTTCATCACAGGCTAGATGAGAAATTACACAATAGTAACTCTGAGACCATATATATAGCAACAATGCTAATGACTAGCAAACTATAAAAATAGAACAGCAACAACAAAAAAGACAGCGTGTGAATGAAATGTACAAACAGGTGCTAATTTTAAGCACCTCTACTTGTGCCCACCCAACATCACAAATATATCTAAAATAAATTATCAATTTGAAATTTAATTAACAACTGAAATTATAATACAAAATATTTTGTGCTTTTGACATAAATTTACAAACAGTGGACCAGGTACAAAAACTTGTAATCTAAAAGCAATGATAAAAATGTTATACTGAAAAAATAGACCGAAAAAAGTAAATGTGGAGCCATTTCTAACTTCTTACTGTGGCTATCAATTAAAAGTGAGTGATGTAGGCTGAACAAACATGAAGTCCTTGAAAGCACAGTGTAGACTATTTATCATTAGGATGTGAAGAAAGTCTGAAGGATTACACTTGGATGCATTTATTGATTTCAAGTCAAGCCATTGGTATCAAATCTCTCTCTCAATCAATACACAAACCTGGACTAAGATGAAGATTATTAAGTATTAAACAGTAAATGTACATCAAGAAATCCTCAACTGAAGATGACGAAAAAAAACCCAGATGAGGTCAGTGGTTGAAATAGAAAGGGGAATTGATGAAAATTCCCCGAAGATTGTGGCCAAAATAATCCAACGCACACAACGCTTAAAGTTTTCAAGACGATTTTGTCAGAAAACTGTGTAAATATTAGTACGTAAAGTGAACGTTATTTGACAGGTTTTAATGGAAAGATAATATCATGGCTTCCTTTGGACTCTCCGGAGATTTTTTTGACTTGAACTTATGTTGACAGTTTGACATTTTATTAAGACAGGTGTTTCTGTCCTTCTTTAGATCAATACACTGTAATCAAAGACATGCCACAGAACTGACGGATGCTCCAAACAATCAATTTACCTTCATCCACAACCACCTCATACTCCTAAAAGGTAATAGGTTTTCTAAACAGTATTATATTTAAACTAATTAATCCAATTATTGATCCCAAATTAATTGTCAATAAAATTTAGTTTTGATGACTTTGACAAAAAATGTCATATTCTTAATGTGATTAATCCATAATTTATTCCCTTGGTAGAGGTCTACCATAAATTTTTATCATAATCACAATCAGTCCGATTAAAATCCGATGTAGTGAACTTGGCACAATTTCTTTATTAAGGAGTTCTCGTACAAAACGCAAGCACTGAGTCAATGAATGAGAACACGTAATGTGCCGAAACATACAGGTACAAACAACAGTATTTCAGAATGCTCTGTTTGAAAAGAATTTGAGGGCAGTGTGCAGACAACCAGGTGTTATCATTCTTGTTTAGTGGTTCTCTTTTTTTCCATTTTGAATGTCAGGTGTTATACTGTGAGACGGATTCTTGTTATATACCCGAAAGTATGAGATTCGGTATGAGAACTCGTATGGTATTGTGTCACATGTGGGTACAAGGTGTTCAGAGAACAAACAAAAAGAACAAACAACAATAAAAGTAGGAGGTAAATAAAGAAATCGCGCCAAGTTCACTACATCAGATTTTTATCAGATTGAATCACAATCAACCATTCAGTGTCGTTGACCAAGGACAATGCTCTCTGCATCATACAGCTATTTAGGATTAAAACTTTTTTTGAACCAATGTCGTTCTTTGTTATATTAAACTTCCTGCATATCACAGGAACCAACCTTATGAACATATTTCCTGCATAAACACAGACATCAACCTTTCTAAACATTTTCATATTTCCTGCGTAGCACTGTCCAGTGCAGACATCAACTGTGCTAACATTTGTTATAACATAGACAGATTTCCTGCACAGTCATTCTACATGTAGACAGGTTTTACAGAGATGTGTACAATCAGTCTGCAATATGTCATTTTATTCACAAAGAGTAAAAAGAAGTTACCAACAATGCAGCCTACACGCTACAGATGTTTTTCGTTATCACGTATACTACGAACTTTCCATGAATTTGATTTTAATAACATCCAAACTATTGTCACATTGTAGTGTTTTAATATTAACCAGTATATCGCATATCGCAAGTCTTTTTAAGTCACTCAAACTTTTTTAAAATGTATTTATTTATTTATTTATTTATTTATTTATTTATTTATTTATTTATTTATATTACACTTGTCCTTGGGAGGGAAAATCAAATGAGAACAAAGATTGGCCTACATTTGATGGCATACATGGCCACTCTAACTTCTTAAAACAGCTGACCTAGCTATGGAATATAAGAGAAATTGGTGTAAAACTGGTTGACATCTGCATGCAGTGAGTTGGGGAAAGGTAAATACATGTTTGATGGGCGTGATGAGTCAGCAAAGTATAATTGAATTCCAAATTCGATTTTTCCTCTTGAAATTTGGATTGATTTTTCTATACCCATAGGTATAGGGAGGAAATGACAGCACCTGGGGGAGGGTCATACACTACCATACATACAGTATATAACATTCTAAAAAAGAGAGGTAAGATTATATCGATATGTAAAATGAAGTAAGTGAAATTATTACTGTTAGTATATTAGCTTCTAAAAAGAATGTTGCACAACAGTTTCTTAAATGTATGGAAAATTAATATATAAATTTGTTTCAACCCAGAAGGAAAACAGAGTTGTGTTCTAAGTTTATTATTATTTTTCAAATGTATTTGTTAAACAAAATTAAGGAACGCAAAATAATTTTTTTTAAAAACTAACAAGAAACCATGAATTTGGTAGTAATTAGTTTGGGATTTTCTTTTAAGATTGCCCAGAAAGCAAATAATGTGTTGGATTAAAGTAAAATAATTTGAATAGAGATAACTTTGAAATTATTAAGAAAACATTAGAAATATGTACAATTATAAATTAAACTATATTCAAAATAGATTCTGATAAAATCCCACTTTTTTGGTAGCGTCTTATTAGCATTGTTATAGGTATAGTTAACAAACCTCATGAACTGTTACAGGAATGTTGTGACTAATGAGTATCTTGTCTTTAGGTCGAAGCAATTAAAAACAATCTAAAATAAAATCCTGATCTACCTACCCTATTTTCTGAAGTCATGTTTACAAAATGTAATATGGGAAACAAAATGTTTGCCCTAGAGGTATATCTTTTACATATCAGCTCTGCGCTAGTTCAAACTATAGTTTCAACTAGGTGAATAAAAGTCAACTCTAACCCATGAGCATTCATCGTAGCATGTTGGAAATTAAAATTTGCTGAGTCAGTTAGTTTGTTTAATCTTCTTACTGTTACCATGTAGATGGTCAATTAGTGGCAGATCTAAGGAACATATAAATACTCACTCAATTAGAACACTATCTGAATACTGTAAAACATGCTAATCCCTCTCCAACTTGTTATTGTAGGTACTGTTCATTACACATCGTATACACACTGATTCTATATAATCCTGCACACACAATACTGTATTAATTTGGGTTTTACAAAAGATTATCATAATTTCCGGCCAATTTCGTGCTCACAATTTTCACTTCTAGCGATATTGATTACTTAGCTTTGTACAGTTTGATATCACAATTGGTGTATGGGGGGATAATTCCACTGAAGACGGCTTTTATATCATTAAGAGCTGCATGTAAGGTAGGATTCAGATTCATATTGGGGGGATAATTCCACTGAAGACAGCTTTTATATCATTAAGAGCTGCATGTAAGGTAGGATTCAGATTTATATTTGGGGGATAATTCCACTGAAGACGACTTTCACATCATTAAGAGCTGCATCTAAGGTAGGATTCAGATTCATATTGGGAGGATAATTCTACTGAAGATGGCTTTTACATCATTAAGAGGTGCATGTAAGGTAGGATTCAGATTCATATTGGGGGATAATTCCACTGAAGGCAACTTTCACATCATTAAGAGGTGCATGTAAGGTAGGTTAAATTCAGATTCATATGGGGGGGGGGGATAATTCAACTGAAGATGGCCTTCACATCATTAACAGCTGTGTGTACATTCAAGGTAGGATTCATTTTCATATGGTGGAGGGGGATTAAATGAATGAGTATTAATAGGAATGGAAATTTAGATGATGGCATTACCCATGAAAATATCAACCACTTCCATGCTTTCTCTTGCACTGCAGGGTAATTTTGATAATTATAACCAAAGCACTGCTATTTCCCATTTGCATAATCTGCCTCATGCAACAACAACAACAGTTTTACTATGCATCTACTTATATACCTAGCTTTCCGTAGTCCTAATAAAAGTTTTGAGTGGGAATCAGTCAGCGTCGATGTTATAGTGTACATGTTTATATATCATACTGGCCATTCAGAGTCACCATGGCGTCATTTAACGATGACATATAAGTTGTATATTGAATTGACGCTTTCTAATAAACGGGTACAAAAATAGCTTGAAAGTCTATCATTTATATGGATATACTGCGGTTTCATCAGTTTTAGGTCTTAAATCTGAAATGAGTGATAATTACATCTCATCTTTTGAGATTTAATGAGTGGGAATAAATGCCATCAACCTCTCATCATTGGTACACATATGGTTATACATCACCATCATCTTTATACACATCGCTCTCTCAAATGCTATTACTTCAGTTTACACTGAAGGGATTCATAGCAGTATCATATAATGTATCCATCTATATTTATAGACATAATATGTGTAAAGTTTTTTATGGTGTGTTTTTTTACAACGTGCTGAAAGATTAACTTTATATAATCTGCTGACATTTGGACATAAATACAGATATAAACTAAGCTGCTATGTTAGGTTTTAGGTCATACAGTATATCATATTGAATTGGATGTCGTGCAAAATCTTCAAAAAAAAAATTGAAAACAGTATGGGCTTTTATCATTATGGCTTCCTACTTAAGATATTAACGTGAAACATCAGTGACCAAGTCTCTGTTGGTTACTCAATACATTGCAAAAAATCTAAAATATGTTTAAAAAGTTTGCAGTTGTGCATACAATAACAAACATTTTACACATTTATTAATCTTTTGCAATTTATTGAGTTACAAACAAGGACTTGACATATGTTGTTTCACATAGATTTTCCAGTAGAATTTGCCATCATAAAATTGAATTAAAAACCCCAAATAAATACCCAATCCTCATCCATTATGGCCACTTTAATATGGCAACTTGACTTTTGATTTCAAATCCAAAGGTTTTAGAGAGTCCCATAATGTTATATGTAATGAAGTCAATATGTTAATCCTGTAAAGGTGCACGTGCCTGGAACCTGTATGCTTTTTAGTGTATTTTTGTTATTTCATATATTGATATTTTCTTAAATGTCAGTCCGACTGTTAACCATGTTGGAAAGATATGTAGACAGTA
Source organism: Glandiceps talaboti (assembly GCF_964340395.1). Taxonomy (NCBI): domain Eukaryota; kingdom Metazoa; phylum Hemichordata; class Enteropneusta; family Spengelidae; genus Glandiceps; species Glandiceps talaboti. The sequence continues at coordinate 16,285,043 of NC_135566.1, read as the reverse complement.
GAGCTCTCACCAGAAGTTTGTAACGTAAAAATTATGTTGTGACATAATTTGTTTGGTGGCCAGTAATTGTAAAAATACTTGTGTTGGTAACTGTTGCATGTTTGTTCATAATTCAACCACCTGTACCATGCTATGTCCACTCAGATTTGCTGTTTAAAAGGACAAAAACACTCCAGGAAATAAAGGTATTTTCATAATTGGGTTCTGATGAGTCGTTTCATCCTTTTACACCACATAAATTTCTGGCAATTAACGCCAAATTAAAACTTGTTCACCTCTGTTGTACTTATAACGGTATTACATCATGGTCAGCAAACATACTGATGTATTAGATGAACACTGAATATTCATGACTCCTAAGTACTTATACCCATGGTGCAATACTGGACTACTACAAGAACACTGGAGGGAGGTTAAAAAATGTTCTAATTTGGCGTTTGTTGGCAATTGTGCTAAATTTATGTATGATATGATTCTCGCCAGAACCCAAGGATTGATAATATAATGCCTTTATTTCCTGGAGTGGGGCTCCCGATTATCTTAAGTTGTAGAGTATATGTAGTATGTATGAATGTTTTGTACACTGAAGTTACTAGAAAATGACAGCACTGGTATAGATGTGCCACTTAAATCAAAATATTAAATAAAATTAGTAGCTTAATATTACTAATTTAAATAATATATATTTGAAATGATGGTCCAGGAATAATATAGATTTATGTCGATTTCATACCAGACAGTCCAAAGAAAATGTCGATCAATTTATCAAGAAAGTGAAAACTACATGCGATAACTCCTTTTCTGTATTAATGTGACTCTTAAAGTTTAATCCAAGTAATGTCACATGTCTAGATATTCCTAAAGGGTTTGATTTTAACTCGGGGAAATCAATCAGTGTTTTAAATTACTTTTTAGCGACCAATACACAGTAGGGGTAAGGTCTCATGTTTAATTTTTAAACAGTTTTCAATAAAATGAATCACAATCTAAAATATCTGTGCTGTATCAAAGTGTCTTGGCGGTAGCTTGATGTTCAGGAACTGACATTCAGAGATGAGCTCAAGATTATCTGTAAAGATAGTTGACCCAGAGGTCATGACCTCAATTCTGACCTCAGATAACCCCTTATGATTTCTTGATCGTTCAATCTTTTAATTGTTAAACTTTGAACTACAAATGCTAGACTTTGCATCCATAGAGGTATTATGATTCAGCTCCTGATAGCGCTGTTGTCTCCAGGAAATTATACCCGAATCACAGAACAACGCTAACTTCTTTTATAGCAGTTAAAGCAGAAGTGGAGAACTGCTAAAGTGGCACAAACTGAATTTATTTAGTGTTTTTAATACACAAGTAAAATACATTAGATAAAACCACATTCAAGTGTAATGTTAATGTCAATACATGTCTTCTATAACATTACAATTGTCTTCTGCCATTGTTAGAACAGTTGATTGCATAGGACGGATTTATAGGACATTACATTAGTTTATTGCATATGCATGTATTATAATAAATTATGTTATCATCGGATCGTTTATGAGTTATATCTTAATAGTATGTTTGAGTTCAGTCAATTCCAAGTGTTATCCAGTAGGTACAATAATGCAAGTACCTTTTAAATATAGAGTAAAAACTACGCCTAACGATGTGTAAACTCAGCTGGTGCCCCATTAATTTTGACCAAAATATTTTCAAAAGTTTATTTGACCCCCATTGCAGTTAGACATTTCATGATTCATTCTTTTAATTTTTTAATTTTTTTCAATGAAATGAACAAAGAAAGAAAGAAAATGATGTTCGTAAAATAGTTATTCAGAAATATCAAAACTTTTCACAATAAAAGATTTGTAAGTTACTGTGGCATTCAATCCATCATACATGGCTGAAATGAAATCTTGACATCTACATTTCATGTAAAATTTATAACCCAGTATAATCAAAGTTGCAATATACATGTAATTACAAACTTAAGCCTTTTATCTATGAAATTACAGTATAAATTTTAAATATCGACCCACAAGATAAATATTAGAGATAATAGAACTCTTAGGTATTAAATTGTATTTGACAGAAAGTTGTCAGAAATGAGCTGACATTTTGTATTCTGTATAAAAAGTACCCCGGGACTCACTGTTTGAATTATAGCATTGATGTTTGTGTAATTTATCCCACGGACAAATACATTCGTTTTAGTGTTTGTACCCGGACACCATCAATTTAACTGCAGGTTTGTTTTCTAATGTTATTGCTGTCTTTTCATTATTTCTACAGGTGTTAACACGTATAGACGTATGATCTTTCGATAGGAAAAGATAAAAATACATTTAATTTATATACTGGTAGTTGTTTTTTTTTAGCTGTAGGGGAGGAGTATTTGAAAATTGCAAACAAGCAAAGGATATGTTGGTTGGGTAGTGTGATTGTCTGTATACAGCAAAGGAATAAGATATGTTGGTTGGGTAGTGTGAGCCAGTATGTATGCATTTTAAGAAGTTAACCTTTGTTAAGTCTGATGTATTGACCAATAGAAATCTTCTTAATTTTAGCTTTGTTCATTTGCAGCTCTTAACTGAGAGCTGTGTTGAACAATGGTTTATACTCCATCCCCTCCCCAATAAACTAATGTGCTAACAAAAATGCATATTTGCAAGACTGTTACATATCATATTATGGTATTGGCCTACAAGTGACAATTTTTTTGCTCTCAATATACAAACAACCAATGGTTGACTTCTAATTTGATAAGAGTTCAATCATGGATAACTTTGGTACTGCTTGATGACCAAATTTATATCCATAAAGGTCTGAGCTCTTGTATCAACTCTAACTTATACATGTAAAATTGGGAAAACTTCATGAGGTATATGTATGCAATTTAGACTGCTCGAGTATGTGAATTTATGCAGATGTGGACTGTTCCAGTATGTAAATTTATGCAGATTTTGGCTGCTCCAGTATGTAAATTTATGCAGATGTGGACTCCCTGTTCCAGTATGTAAATTCATGCTGATTTTGGCTTCTCCAGTATGTAAATTTATGCAGATTTTGGCTACTCCAGTATGTAAATTTATGCAGATATCGACTGTTCCGGTATGTAAATTTATGCAGATATGGACTGTTCCAGTATGTAAATTGCTGCAGATTTAGAAACTTTGTAAAAATAATTGTAACAACAACATGATTGTAAAAATCAATTATTTCTGTTTGCCTGTAACATTCAGAACAATCAAAGTCTATTTGTTTGGATCATTTTTGCTTGATTTTATCACCCTATGAAAGAAAGGGATCACAAAAATCAATACATTCTAAAATTTCAAGAATTTACTTTTAAATATGATTAAAGAATAAACCTGAAAATAGTGCCTCGCGAACATAGTAACATTTTAATCTTGACGTAATTACTTGAAATTGCCTCAGCCAAATTTTGTGCAAAGTGTAAATTATTAAGAGGAAAGCATGCATAAATAAAATCAATTTCTGAATATTTTTCAGTACCTTTTAATCTATTAATATGGCGGAAGTATACACACATATTTTGCTCTTTGATTAGAGAACAATTTGTTTAAAGTGGCCATATGGATGAAGATTAGGGTATTTATTTTGGAATAAAACAATTTTATCTTGGCTTTCTACTTGAAAAGTCAATGTGAAACAACATATGCCATGTCCTTGTTTATAACTCAATAAATCGCAAAAGATTAATAACTGTGTAAAATGTTTGTTATTGTACGTACAATAACAAACTTTTTACATAATTTTTAGCTTTTTGCTACAAACACAAACTTGGTCAATGTTGTTTCACATTGATTTTTCAAGTAGGAAACCCATGATAAAACTGTTTTATAAATTAAAAATCCAAAATAAATACCAAATCCTCATCCATATGACTATTTTAATTCCCACATTCAATTTGAATATATGTATTGAATTTTGACTCAGAATATTTCTTAAGAAGTTTTTTTAGCTGCAACAATTTTTGTGTCAAAATAAATTAGTTTGACACAAATGGAATCAGTTTCATTGGTAAATTCTGAGTAATGTAACTATAGATAATGAAGGCAACTGTACCATATCTTAGCCTAAAATCTATGCATGTCGACTTCAATGCTCTCCTTCTCTTTATACCTTCATGGGTATTCCTCTTGTTTATCGATATTGCGAATGTTTTCATACATCCGCTACCAAAATGAATGCCACTGTAAGGAAAGCATTGAAGTTGACATGCTTAGATTCTCAGCTGTATCTTGAATTAGTTGTGAATTAATTTGTCAACTCACTTGAAAGAAACGTGGCTATAAGTTGCTGTACATCACCAAAACATTTTTTTGCAAAATTAAAAGAAAATAGTGAAAATGTAACAATTATCTATCCACTAAATTTCTTTTTTGCCAAACTAAATTATTCATGGTGTTCAAAGGTATATGCTATAACCATTGTTGATACAGTATCAGTGTCAAAGTGTGCTATGCAGTATCTCAGAGCCGCATATACTTGATGGATAGAAACTCATTTACTTTTATCATCACAAAATCTGTATGTACCGAATTAAACTTGTAGACATTAAGTGACTGTGGTTATATTCATAATTATGTATGTGCTCGTATATCGCTTGTTGTATTCTGGGACTAATCCACAAGAACCATTGTGTGATTTGCACAAAATGAAAAAAAAGGCCTTTCAAAATATACTAAAATTCCTTATATGGTTAGCTTAATTAGCAAAATATGTTGCCATGGCGTGAATTTGAAGCTGATGTTTCGTTCCAAGCAAAGAAAAAACCAACGTCAATTGATGTGTATATCACCTAACATCATTTTCTGCATCTATCCTTCACTAACCTTCTATCACGCAAATAAGCGTTGAGCTTTTTTTTAAAGGTGGTGAATAAGTTGACACATTTTGAGACCCCCATTTGTGTTGTTGAAACATCCTCATAAGCAAAGAGGCAAATGAAAACATGCATTTGACCTCAGCCTTTGTTTTTTTTCCCTTTAATATACCACAGTGACTACATTTTATGGAGGTCAGTCTACTTCCCGTGTCTGAATATGCCAGGAGGAAAAACACAAAAGGATTTTAGTGAAAAATTGATGAGACCCCAGGGTTTAATTAGAGTCATAAGGAATGATAGATTGCCTTTGTTCTTGGTTTTGTGTTCCACTTTGTGTCTGCATGTGATTGTATCATTACAAAGCTACTCTGCTGATAACTTTAATAATGGATGTATATACATCACACAGACGTGTAGTGGTACTTTAATGTTATCACGGAACGAACCTAAGATAACAATCGTTGTAATGTCTGACCTTTTAGTCCGAACACTCATTTAGCCTAGTACTATCTACTTGTTGGTTGATCCAAACCATCATGGCAGATTACTACCAATCTACTGTCCATGTATTGACATATGGTGTCCTCTTGCACTGCAAACACATCATCATCACTGAGGTTTTTTAGCTATCAAGAGTATGGAAATAAAGCTACTAACACGTTGCTGCTTTTGTTTAAAAAAACTCAACAGAAAAGCAAACATACTCCAACCAAAATTGCACAGTTAGGCACATGACCATACGTAAATTTCAATCAGAAACATTGTGGATTTCTTATGTAAAATGATATTAAATTTGAAGAGCAAATCATATCTTCCAAAAAAAATGTCCAGTTTTCTTAACATCATCCAAGGAAATGTAAAGTACATATTCTGGAATATTTTACATGAAATTGAAAGATGTTTCTTGAAATAAACTTGTGTCATTACGTATTCCAATTCAACTTAGTTTTATGACAATATCATCGCCTTACTCTGTACAGAACACCTTCACTAACAACACAAAGAATATACCAAAGAACATACCACAAAATAAACACATGTAACATAAAATACTAACACTGTACTGAACAAAGACGACAGGATGACATAACTATATGTGACGTCACCCACATATCATTTAGTTTCTAAAACAATTCGTATGACTACAATTTTTGCAAAAAAAAAGTATAGCTTTGAATAAAAGTGTATACCAGTAGTTACGGAGTATTTTTTATCAGGAAAAGTTTTTTCAATTCTCGTACACTGTATACACACTATTCAAGTTTGAGTTATGTCCTTTCGCTTCATAACTGTCATCTAATGATGCACTAACACAGATTAATGGCATAATCAGTAGAACTAACGGATATTAAGTCCGAATCCATGAACAATATCTCAACGTACAAACTGCTAATGAAAACTGAGGTTGCTATATACATGTACTTTTGATTTTGATGTCAATGCTGTTTCCACTGATTTACTCCTGTCTAAAGTGTAATCCAAGCTGTCTTTCTCTGAAGTGTGAAATAGCCTGTAGTTAGTATCTAGCCTGGGTTGACCCTTCGCTCATTTCCGATTTCTAAGCTTATCAAAATTTTCATCCTGTCGTGTCATATTATTTTGTCTTGTAGGAACATTGTGTTGAATTACATTGTTCCAATTCAGTGATTCTTTCATTAATTATCATCAACTTGATATTTTATATTAGGTTTTTTTTTAGAACAAATGAAAAATTCAGTAGGGCTATAATGTGTATGTGTGTGTGTGTGTGTGTGTGTGTCGTTGTGTGTAAATGACTTAAAGTCAAAAGCTGCCAGACCAATTGCCTTTAGATTTGGTGGGGACATTACTTTGGGTGTCTAGATGACAGTGTTTATAAATGAAGGTGATTCAATCAGTGGTTTTCAAGTTACGTCCAAAAGAGTTATTTTTTTTATCAAAATAGTCAGTCTTTTACAGTGGTTTTAAGTTTATATAATGTTACATAATCACTTGGCTAAAGTCCATGGGATGTTCCATTATGCTGTAGGGGTGTTTTCATGTTTGGAGTGTGTTTCTCTCACTGCATGTGTATGTCAAACATTTGATTTCAGTTGTGCACATTGCCTATGGCAGTACTTTTTGATATAGAAATACTTCTATCACACAATAATTCAGAAATTATTCATTGAAATATGATATTAGATAATGGTGTCTGAGACACCTGGTTTCAGAGGGGGGCGAATCAACTTCATCATATTTACAATCTCGTCATCACCACTACGCCACCAAGGGGTAGGACATAACAAACAGACAGTTTGACAAAGCCTGTCGACCAGGTCAGGCAAAACGTTACTCACATGTAATTAGAATGTTGTGGTCTTGCAATATTAACCGTTATAATTCTATGCTTTACCGACCTGATGGAAATTTTCAAGGACCCTAGCTTCAGTGTTACCTTGAAAACAGAGTTAACTGTGAGAGAAACTAAATGTGGTAAAAAGGAATTCATACGATACAGAAGTTGAACTAACTGTTTGAAAGCATTATCCCGATAGAGCTTACAAATTACATAATACTAATTCATGTTATATATATATATCGTTATTAATTTTTCTATCTTTAAATTGATTTATCACCATATCCGTCCACAATATTTGTTGAATCACATTTTGAAATTTCATAAATATTTATATTGATAATTTCCTTTTATCATGTTGTTTCATGTTTTCAAATGGAAAGGATACCTTTTAAATTTGCTAGATTTGATAAAGAATTGGACGCTTAAGAATGACATAAAATGTATTGTTTTGATTCACTTTCACTTATCAGTGTTGAGCTGGTATTGATCTCAATTAACCATAGGGCCTATGTCTGAACTTAGGCAGAGGTGAAGTAAGGTTTCTATAAAGCAACTTCTGGTAAACATTTTGTTGACTGTTTCTATTGTTATTATACCGGTGAGTGTGTAAGGCCAAAGAGACGTGGATTTTTTTTTTTTTACTCTCAACAAACCTGTCACTCAATCAACTATTTATGGCAGTTACTGTTCTTTTTATTTAGTACTTTAGAGCAAGTGTGTATGTGGGGCAGATGTCATTTGCTTGTTCATGATTGGCTCTGCAGTTGTCTTCACTGAAGTTATTTTGTGTTTCGCCACCGATCTGCAGACTGCATGGGCTGGACAAACACACACACACAAAAAGACAGACGCGAGGGTATTTAAGTGATGCATGTGCTGACCAGAAACAATTCTTCTTTTTTGGCGTAACAACACAAGCAGTCAACAATACATTTCATGGAAGTTCCGTACCAATAAGGCCTTTACATCACTTCGTGTAAGTTCTGATCAGTGCCAGCTCAGCTCTGTACTGACAAGTGATAATAACAGTGAATAAAACCAAATTGAATGCATTTCATCTCCTTTAATATCCAAATTTTTTATTAAGCGTAGTGAATTCACAAGATATCCATCCCTTTTAATTTCTATCCCGATTGAGTCACTTTTTGTCATGCTACTGTTTAGATGGTCTATGATAGATTGACAATATTATCGCTTTCGTGTAATCTTTTATTGGCCGTCTTCAATTTCATGTAAGTTTCCGTGTGCATGTATCGAATTCAGTTAAAAGTAATCTATAATTTTAATATTCCTGACATCTGAGTGTAACCTGACATCTTTCATACTCTAGTTTTATTACGATAATTTCCAATAAAATTACTACCGTAGAGTAAACAAGGGATCATGTGACATGGCTGACCTTATTCTTCTCCTCTCACAGTCTAGATTTTTTAAGTCTAGGCAATCAAGTGTCAAGTTGCATCAATTGGTTTAAAGGTAAATATTAATAATTAGATATTATTGCCCGATATTGTTTTCATCAGCTCAAGATAAATATGAATGACATAAGCGGTCTTCTTTGGCTGCAAGTGAGTCAAAGCTGAGAATTAAGTGACAATTAACCTCTTTATGTTATATATGGACTGAATAAAGAATATTTTTGAGAAAAATGCCTATGTTTATGCAGAAGCTTAATCTAAGGAAGAATAGGGTGTGATGATTTTGCATATTTTTATGCATGTCTCAAGCATCAGTATAAATACTTTATTTTCTGTTTCAATGCATATAAGTTGACTTGTGCATGGTGTATGAGAATAAATCCTATTTTCTGTTTGAATGTGCACAACTTGGCTTGTGTGTAGTGTAAGAGAATAAATCCTGTATTTGCTGTTTGAACACTTACAACTTGGCTTGTCTATGGTTATACGCCTCTCCAACTCATCCCCACTGTTTCAACCGTGCTCTCAAATTATTTACCTCAGGCAAAATAATGGACAGGTTACATAAAAGTGTCCTGTCAACAACAATAAATAGCCTCTGACCCATACTGTAAGTTATAACTATCAATTTTGCTTTGTGGAAAAAAAATATTCGTAAAGGCCCATGTGGATAGTCTATAGCTAGCTATGATAACTATGCAATATATAAAGTCATTGAAATGCTAATCTCTTTATTTTGAAAAGTTCTATAAACCTCATGCAGTTAATTGTTATTACCTTTCCTGTAAACAATCCAGTATAATAATGTGGCCATACATATTTGACTTTGTTTGTCCAATAAAGTACTACATGTAGATTTTCTTCCACTACAGTGATACTTTGGCCATATAAACCTAAATCATTGTTAAACTTAATGTGTTTTACTTATTCTTGTAATATTGATAGATTTGAAATGAAATAAATTTGAATCTTTGTTTGAAAAATTGCAAACTTTTCACAACAATTACCACAACATAGGGCACAAATAAAGGATACAAATTCTACCATTAGATATATAAAGTAATGATTAATTTTCAAGTGTTTAGTAAATCAATGTACAATTTTCATATAGAAGTGTGAATGTACAAATGTATATATCGACAGTGTTGATGAGTTTGTTTCATATCATCTTGGGAAAATTTTAATTCCTTCAAAAAATAAGAGACCTAAATGTTACTTAGTGATTTTAAATAGAAAATTGTACTGTTTATATACTCATTTAAGATTCAGACTGTACTTGGCCGACAACAAGAACAACCCTGGGACATACTTACACCATGCTGGGTAACCCATATCTTGGATGAACTTAGCGTAGTTACGTTAGATTTCATTCCGTTAATCATTCCTTATCACTTATATTTTGAAACACCAAGGTAATGAAGTAGGCTATTAAATGTCCCATTGAACTTTGCAATACGGCTGATGTTAATGCGATACAAAAAGTAATTCCTGTGAAAGGGCACATCTAAGATTAATTTGCATATTGTATAATACATAATATGAATTAATTATGATATTGATGATAATCATACATTTACATCAATTTATGACTTGAACTAGAGCCATCATAAATCTGCCAGTGATGTGAATTTTATGATGGCGATTGAGAGAGATTGGTTGAGATTGAGAGTCACGTTGACACTGCTAATCAATAAATTGGACTAATTTAAAAAGACAAATTTGCATAAACGACAATTAACTACCTGCTCCACATGTAAATATGAAACTTTAACTGGATGTAAGGCAATTAGGGTCCAAGGCCTCAAGGAAGTCATAAGTATACTGTATACAGTTTACATGATTGTACATGTATGCATCCATAAATACATGCAAAGTTAAGTTCACTATATCCATTATACACGCAATATGTTAGGCAATTGTCATTTGGCAATACATGTATCTACCTTTAACATATATCATGTGTATTTACATTTAGTGATGTCCATAATTTATGTACACGTGTATGTCTTATGCATATATTAATTGCTCATTGTTTAGCCATGTCTACATGTATGTGTACATGCAGTTTTAGCGCACCATCCACATATACACATATATCCTGCATATGTATATATTGTATATTTAGGAATATCGTGTATGTGTATGTATCCTGTGTATAGCACATTTTAATAGCAGCTTGTAAGACACTCATGTATTACAGTTACATATAGATATGTCCTTATATGTAGAGGCCAGGGGTACTTATGGTGTTCCCCAATCATTTTCTTCGTTTAGCCAAGGAAAATATGAGTGACCCAAGGGGCCTTTGTAACTTACAAGGCCTTTAAGTAACTACGAGTCGCTAGACGAGTAGTGGAAACCCTTAGATCACAAGTATTTCCAGACTGAATGATGAAAAATATTGGAGAATAACATAATTATACCAGCACCAGTAATGTCAAAGAAAAAAATCAAAGAAAAATTGGGGTATAAAGTAATGGCAATTTTGAACGTTTTGACTGATATTTCAAACACAGCAGAACCAGTAACATAGACACACATTGTCATGACATAGGTTGTGCATTGTTATGATATAGAACGACCAGAGTATATATTCCATATTTTTGTTCTAAATGGCTTGTGCATGGTATAATTAGCAATGTCCACATGTCAGTACAGTACATTTTGCAACGTCCATATGTGCACTGTCCTAAGTACAATACCCTTGTATATACATTGTATTCATGCATCAGCCAGGTATTTGAGCTTTGGAGATTGTTCCTCTCCATTGCATGCTTACAGATAATTGTATACTTTCATATTAAAATGACAGCCTGAAGGTTATATTTGTACATTTGTCATTCAGTAAATTCATACTGTACTATTAAACATAAAGTTTATTATGCGCAGATTATAGAACACAATTAAAAACAAAGTCGTCCGCAAATGCCTCATAGCATCCTTTGCATACATGTACTATTAAAGCACTTTGATATGTGACAATTAAATACACAGTGTATAACAGTCTTATTTTATCACTAAACTTTTAGTCCATCGGATAGGGAACATGCAATTACAATGGGCACTGTCCATCTGTCCGTTTGTAATAAGTATGTCATTTCTCAGACATGCAATGTCTGATTTCTTTCAAACCTAGCACAAAGGTGATATACCATATAGGATAATTACATCACTGTGCCAGTGGGACATATGCAAATATAAGGTTACTAGCTTAGAATTGTATGTTCATTTTTGCCAAAATACAATGTAGTAGTAATGATGAGCCCCTTAATCAAGTTATTTAAATGTTAGAATAGTCAGCTATTGACTTGTTATCTGCCTGTCTGTCCTTCCATGTGTGTGTGTGTGTGTGTGTGTGTACATAAGGCATATGCTGCAATGCATTGTAAATAAAGTACAATGAATTCGAATGTGTATGGATGTACATTGTACAGTTGCAGATTTGCTATGTCATATATTAACATTTCTGTCCAATTTGGACACATCCTATCAGTCGTTACCATAGTAACAGATGTAACTTTAATTTTATTTCCCTATTTCAAGCTATAATCTTGTTTCTGTTGAAGGACCTACTTCAATTACTGGGATTATGAGATTTGATACAATTCATTAGTGCTAGTATTCATTTAGTGTCTGAATCCCTCAGGAGAATGAAATTATTGGCACAAAAAGACCTACGTTCTTTTGCCATACACTCATCACTGATTAAAGATTTACAGTTTGGGGATAAACAGGAAGCTTTCGAAGGCTTTTGGTGAGAGAATATGGTTTTTGAGATGGATTAAAGAAGTGACTATTGTATTGAACATGAGCTGAATGAGATAATTGGATTGTCACATGCCTAGGCATAGCATGAGTTATGTGATAGTTGGTTTGTCAGATATCTAAACAACATGGGCTGTATGACAATTTGATTATGACAATAAAGAACAATTGGGTATGTGATTGGTTTGTCACATACCTAAACAGTATGAGTTATGTGATAATTGGTTTGTCACATACCTAAACAGTATGGGTTATGTGATAAATTGGTTTGTCACATACCTAAACAGTATGAGTTATGTGATAATTGGTTTGTCACATACCTAAACAGTATGGGTTATGTGATAAATTGGTTTGTCACATACCTACTCAACATGGCCTATGTGATAACTGGTTTGTCACATACCTAAACAACATGGGCTATGTGATATTTGGTTTGTCACATACCTAAACAACATGGGTTATGTGAACAACATGGGCTGTATGTATCACTCTGTAATTTTGTTTGAAATGTATGGTTATAAATGCTTTATAGATCTTTTCTTTTTTAAACAATTTTAAATGAGAAAAATGACCTTTTTGAATCCAACTGGGTTTGAATTTTAAGAAACAGAAAGAGAAACTGAATGTAGTAACAGTCATACACTAACTTAATAGTGAGGCTACATACAAAATTAAATGACCTTAGTAGAGAAAATAATTATGTGTTCTTGATGTTCTTCAAGTATTCAGTGAGTAGTTCAACTACCAAATCGCTAATTATAATGGAAAACAGTTTCTTTGAAACTTTCATGTCAAAGTGGCCATATGGATGACAAACTGAGATTTATTTTGAATTTGTTATTCATAAAACAACTTTTCTTTGTTTCACTACTTGAAAAACAGTGTGAAACTTGATATGGAATTGGTATATGTTCTTTCACATTCTTTTTTCAAGTAGGGAAACATAGTAAAGTTGTTTTATGAATAAAAACTCCCTCCCAAATAAATATCGATTTGTCCTCCATATTGCCACTTTAAGCTGTATGCAAGAAAGTCTGTAGCAGTACACCAGATAGGTTAAAATTTGTACATGTATATTCTATGTTCCTGGTAATCAGCATGAGATTATAAGGTTAACAAGTAAAAGATTCTGTATGGGCACCTCATCATTTACAACTGAAGATTTCTATACGTTAGAATTGTATCCATTCACAGTTTGACAAGAAGCTAGCAGCCTCAGGTGCAAAACGAAGGTTTTTCTTGAACAATTTCCATTTCAAAAAGATCAATGTCAAGCATTGTCAAGTGGATAACATTTCTCTAGAGAACATATCTGCCACTGAAGAAACTGTCGAAGGAGTTTATATCAAGGCTGTCATTATTATTGAGAGCTATATTTATCATCTTCATTTGTGTGTTGTGTACTTTATTGGTAAAGAACGCACCAAGCTAAGATTGGTACTTTGGGATTTGGACAGAGGCAAGTTCTTGTCAAAGATAGAATGCATGCAACATGGAGCATATCGGAGAACAACTGCCAACTGACCATGTCAACTTCTACAACTCCTATCTATAAAACTTTGATTATGTCAGCAATCCTTCGAAGTATAGTTGTGCAAGATAGAAGGTATCATCCCTTAAATCTGTAGGAGGGAAAGGAGCTTAAGATTAGCAAGAGAAATGGAGAAATAAATTGGTTTCATATTGCAATGTTATGAATGGCTTAGGATGTATAATTCTTCAATTGTAACAAGAGAATGTGCAGTCTGACATATACAAATGTACAATGTTTACCAGTTTTAATACTATGTTTCTCTAATAGGTCTTTGAGTTACACATTCATGGATTTCAAAATGAACTCGAACAATACATCTTTTTCTGATGATTGAATGTGCCATTTTAATGAAAATGCCAAAAATAAAAAATAGTGACAATGATACTTGATGACATTTCTTGAAACACAAATAAACTTGACAACAGTGGGTTATATTTTTTTCTTTTTCTTAACCTTACATAACAATCTGAAGCTCATAGAAACTCTGAAACAATTTCTATTTTACCTTCAAGTGGCATGTAATTTCACATGTTGAAAGATTTGGAATGGTTTCCACGGTATATAAAGTTTGAATTTTACAGGCAAGTGGGAAGGGTTCAATCCCAGGTTATGCATTAGTGATTTCAGTGGAGCCATAAGGATTAGATAAGAATATATTTCTGTTCTGGATCAACTTTTTCTGTGAGACAACTGTTCTTCACTCCAAACTAGGCCTTTAAATGATCATGCACAGAGAACTGTTGTCAAATTCATTGTCTCTTAATACAGGATCCAATTCAAAATAGCAATTCTCTAACTTTCTACATCAGTTCACTAGAATTTAAAATCAAGGAGTGTAGGACAGGCTGACAGATTGATTTATTTAAAAATTGATTATCCCGTTGGAATTAAATCATTTGCAAAAGCACATTCCCTTGATTTCTGCCAGATGAAACACTTCTGAATAACATGTCTTTCATTCGTCGGAAATTGTGAATTGAGGTTAACACAGGAAACTTGAAATCTTTAGATACTTTTCCAGTAAATTAAATATAACGAATATGCTTAAATACTTGAAGCAAATTAAATCACACTCCTTTTGTGCCTAAGTAGGGGCATAATTTGATTGAAGTGTTAAAGTTTTATTATGCTGAGAATTTCCATGCCTATTCACATCATGTATTGTGATGGCAAGCAAAGTAATCAGGAAGTCGGTATTTTCCTCAGTGTGAATCAATAATAAAAACTTGATCAAGATTGACATTAATGCTTCTGTAGAGGCTACTGTAAGTTGTAAGATTGATTAAAGGTAGGCCACAGTCCTTTATTGGCTGTGTTATATTGTTTTCTTCATTTATTGTATCCTGTCCAGGTGTTAGCTGGGGTAGAAAAATTGTAGGTTGTACAACACTCGAGATCACTGTGAGAGGGCATATTTCCTCAAAGTTGTATTTAATTTACCCTGTCCAGGTGCCATGTGGAGTTAAAACACAGGTTGTACAGCACTCTCTGTTTCCTTAGGAGCTGTATTTAATTAATACTCTGTCCAGGTGCCATGTGGAGTTACAAGCAAATTGTATAACACTCTGTGACATGACAGTGTGTTTTCTTTAAGCTGTATTTTAACTGTACTTACTCTGTCCAGGTGCCAGATTGAGTTAAGAAAACACAATTGTACAACATTGTCTGTGACAGCAAGTTTCCTTTAAGCCATATTTAACTTATACCCTCTCCATGTCTCCATGTGGAGTTTTAAAAAAAAAGTTGTACAACACTCTGTGACAGTGTATTTTCTTTAATGCTGTGTCTTAACTTACAGTGTCCAGGTGGCATTCAAACATACAAGTTGTACAACACTCTCTTTGACAGTGTGTTTCCTAAAGAGCTATATTTAACTGTAGGTACCAGGTGGAGCTAAAACACAAGTTGCACAACATTCTTTGTGACAGTAAGTTAACATCCTGTCCAGATGTCACATGGAGTTCAAACATAGGTTGTCCAACATGTTCTGTGGCTGTGTATTTGCTTGAGTTTTATTTTAACTTACTTACTTACTTACTTACTTACCTACCTACCTAATCTATGATAAAAAAAATGAGAAAATAATCATTTACCTGATTGCCAGACTCAAAGTTTCATTTCTGGTACTCATACAACATTAGGAACCATAACCAAGTTTCAAGTGGCCACATGGATGAGGATAAATGGCAAAAGATTAATAAATGTCTAAAAATGTTTGTTATTGTACATCCAATAACAAACTTTTTACACATTCTTTTTTTTACTTTTTGCAATGTATTGAGTTTTTTTATTTTTCATTTATTAATCTGTCATATCCAGACACCATCTCAGTGCTTAAACATTGTTCTCCCAATGGAATCTGTTGCAAGATTACAGACACAGAAACAAACAGACATGGTCAATGTTGTTTTACATTAATTTGTCACGTTGGAAGCCATGATAAAATTGGTTTATAAATTAAAATCCAAAATAAATGCCAAATCCTCAACCATATGGCCATGTTACCAAAAATACTGACTGAATCATTCCCAAGGTAGAATTTTCTATATCCTTGAAGAGGACTTATCTCCTTATGTCAAACCTACATTTATTTGAACAATCCAAAATATTGTCTGCAGTGTTATATAATAATAATAATGATTATTATTATAATTTGTTCTCATAAATATACAGTAATTACAAATAACAGATACACTTATTAGTCAAGATAAATATGTTTATCAATTGCTAACGGGACAGGGGGAAATGGAAATAGTTGTCTTGCAACTTATCTACATGTAGTCTAGAAATACATTTGACAATAAATATTATCTGGGCATGTCCAATATGATAAATAAATCTGGGATCCTCAAAACTTACATTTACCTCAGCCCTGAAAGATAAATATGGTTTCTTATAACATTCTATCTTCCAAGTTGGTAAAGATGGCAAAGTTGAGGATTAATTAATTTCCACATGTAAGCAATAGTCCTGGTAGGGCATATAAAATTTTCAATATATGAATGAAAACAATTTTGCAGGTGTAGTTATGGTTTTTACTTCCTAATGATTGTTGTATTCAATATTGTTCAATGTCAATTGATGAAAATATATGAATCCATTCAATTTAAGATATCAATGAGAACAATGAGAGATAGAAACATCAACAGCAAAAAAAATGATGAGATAAGAAATGATCAATCGTGTAAAGTATACTATAGTTGTATGTGGAAGCTTCTTATTGAGACACATACATTTATACATCTCAGAGGAGCAATTACCCTGAATATGTTATCTTTCTTATCTCTTGAAAGTACAATTATTTGTTGTATATAGAATAAGTGTTGAAATATCTTGATGACAAGGAACAAGACCTGAAAAGGTGTAAGTCTCTCTAGACTTACGATCATTATCATCTTCCATCAACAAGTTGACAATTGGGAATTCTAAAACTTCCAAAGGAATGCTCTGATTGTACATTCTTTCTTTCTGGTGAGTCATTCATATATTAAGGTTAGAAACCTTCACTTTATATAAAGAGTGCAGTGAATTGCAGTTATGGGAAACGAAATTCAAAGTTGACTGAAAGTATTTTGAAATAATGTGATGATAATTACGACTTTAATTGAGATTGATGTATTTGAAACCTTTTAGTGCAATATAGGCAGAATGAGTATTATAATTATATAAGATATGCTAACCTACTAGTTTCATTCTCTGATTAATATACTTTTATGTGAAGGTATACTACTGGAGTAATAGCTCAAGCATTTACGTACCCACATGGAGCAAGTATATGTGTTACTGTATTGCAGGGCTCAATATTAACATTTTTGTTTGGTAGTCCCAGTGGGCTACCAATTTCAGAAAGTGGTAGCCCAAGGATGGTGACCAATAGTCCTATATTCGTGAAGTGAAAACAGAGTCCCTCTATTGGAAATATGTTTGATATTAAAATATGCCATTGTCGGTCAATCTTCCATCCTGTAAATTATCACATAATGAGTGGTAGCCTGAGTGGGCTATCAGCTGCAAATTATGGTAAATAATTTCGAGCCCTGTATTAGGATGTCATGAGTTTGGGATATTACATTGTAATTCTAATGGACTGACAGTTGACAGTTCCTTTTACAGCCCACAGTGACTTTGATATAAGGAAACATGCAGCATGGCACATAATCTCATACAATATTTATTGTCCTAAACTTGACAGGAGCTGTACATGTATATGTGGAATTGTCAGGTTGTGTTGTTCTTTGTATAAATGAATATGTTATAATTGGCTATGAATACATCATCATTTATAATACAATAATACAAAGATTGACAATCTTTAATTCATTGTATTTTGAAAGAGCAATGATAGATGGAAAAGATGACATCTAAATAAAACTATGTATACATTAAGTTTTTGTTCCAAACACAAACTTGAAAATTGCTAAATGAACAAACACTTGAAATGTAATATATCAGATTTCCAACACAGATGAATTTCCATTTGAAGTAAAATAAAGCTATATGCAAAATTTTTGTTCCCATTTTGTAAATCTTGAACTCCATTGAGGTTAACATCATGTCAGAATGTAAGTCTAGTGTACTTCCTGAAATCAATGGTGCTTGAACGCTTTTAAACTAAATGATAGTAATCTAAAAAGCAGGAAGAGGTTTTTGAAGTAAGAAGCATTGATGGGAAAATGATCACAAATGTGCAATTCCTTAATGGCATCATGTCCAATGGATATGAATATTGCTAGCTATTTTCGTCTTCTGAGTTTGGTAGCCATTTGTCTCAGCTGGTATCTTGATTAATGGTACAATTTCAACATTAGTCGACATTTGTAATGAGTATTAATTCCAATCGCAAATACTCTAGATGAATTATTTGATTGTTTCTAGTACAAAGCTTCTAGACTTATACTTATAATTCGCTAAGGGACGATCGCAGAATGTCACACAAGCTCAATAGTGAACTTTGTTTGTTTAGGAGGGAAGGGGGTCTGGCATCAATGTGATTGCTGAATTTCATTTTCGTACTTCTAAACCAAATTTCGACTGAAAATTTTCACTCCTTCAATAATAACAGCTTTTGTATTTACTACTGAGTTGTTGATAAGTTAAACATTTTCTTCTAATATGAGATGCATGTATTGTCCTGGATTTCTGGTGGTATTTTTATGTGTTTACAATCATGTTTTTACATAATACATCGATCATAGTGGTGTGACCACTACAGGTTTCATCATAGTTTACATCATATATAAATGCTTGATGTCGCACTTGTTCGTTGGGGGGGGGATTTTGACCTATACGAACGATGCTCATTTGTTGAACTTATACAACATTGTGTGATCGTCCGTAAGCTTTTAAAATATAACGTCATGACTGAGATTTTTTTAAGGGCCTGGTTGGAAAATCAGACATGTGTCAAGTAGTGTTTGCAGCACTTAAAACAATCACCTGATTTCATTTGTGTGTATAGGACCAATATTAATTATTTATTCATGGTTTACTAATTTGCATATTAAATAACAGTAGCAAATATGCATCATGTAGGTAGAAATATACTAATATATTTTTTATGTGTAAATGAATGCTTAAATTTACATCAATCAAGGCACCCCTTTAACTACATTTTTCATTAAACCCAATTAATATTGTTTTGAGTCGGATGACCAAGAAATATAGTGCTCTCTATGGACTGATCAGAAAAGAACACAACTTCCCTGATGGTGAGATGGCAATACCAGAAGAACTTTCTTGGTGAATTTCTGTTTCTCGCTGAAATTCAGGCCATGTGATAAGTCAGTTGTTCATAGCTTCCCTCGAACTTTAATTGTCATTTCTTAGTTGTCACTGCCAAGGCATGCTGACTGTTAAAGTATGATGAATTGAGAGCATCACCAAAATGCATATGTATACTTCATTTTCCATTTTCTTTCTTTATAGGCCAAATAAAAAAAGTTGTTTGGTGCCGGTTACCCGACCCCACCTAGTTTTTCAGGCCGAATCTAAACTTTTTTTTTTATGTATTAGAGAAAAATAATAATAAAATTGCGAAAATCGTGAAGTCTCGCAAGAAATAGTGGATGCGGAAACTGAGATCAACTTAAAAAGACAATATAAATCTATTCTTCCAATCTGTAATAGATGTACATCTGATGAGAAGAAATAAACAACACAGACCATTTGGAAAACAATTAAACCTGAACTAGACACTCACACATGAAAAAAAAATATAATAAAATAAAATAAAAAATCTATCTACCCAACCTATTTTAAAATTGAATGTAATCAGAACCACACACATTTTTTTTTACACCTTATTTTAATCTACTCATCATATACCAATAATGTTTTGAAGGTGTTACAACAGACATAAAATTAAAAAAAGGTTAGACACCCTCATTCCGTATTGTATGGTGTGAGCAAATTATTATTATGCAAGACTGTCTATTTTCTGATAATTGATCATCAAAAGTATTTTTAAGCAAGCGAAAACGACAGTCTATGTTCTGAAGAATGAGATATTGACAATTAGGGAATGTGTTAAAAGATAATAGTCTTGAGTACATACATTTCCAGCCACATCATCAATATGTGATGAATTGTACTCATCATTTCATTTCCTGTTACACATCATTTTCAAAGGAACATATGAAATCCAAATATTTGTCATCGCAATAGAGTATTTTGTGAAATAAATGACTATTTGGTGATTGCGAGTTATCGGCAGACATCTGTCACCTCATATAGTAGTGTGCAGTGCGAAACTCGAACATCGTGAGTAAATTGTGAAAAAAAAAGGTGACTACAACAGAAGAGTGATAGTTTTTGGCTCAGGTTGTATTACAATGCAGGACACCTGAAAACTGTGATCGAAGTGTGTGAGTGAAAGAGTACCATCTGGTTTTCGTGTCATTCTATTAAGCAATGAATTCAATTCTACGATTCATACTCAATCAAAGGTAGGAGTCCCATTTGTGATAAAGGGATCCCTTAGACTAGTGTGAATGAAATTACAATTTGATCAGATTATCAATTTTTCAAATATGAGCATATTGTATATAAGTTACAACATCCCGCACACCTGCATATCGGACTCGTTGTATGTATTACAAGGAATGCAGGACAGCTGAGTTTTATCTGAACATACATATCTCAGAATTGAATCTTAGAAACTAAGCTGGTAAAGTATCGATGGAGGATTACATACCTATAGAATTTACCATGACATTTGGAACTGATGGCTATAGACATAAAAATCAGTTCTAATATTTTTCTATATAAAAACTTCTTCAATATAGTACAGGTCCTCACCCATTTTATGTTTAAAGAGGACACTCTTTAGTATTTTTAGTAACCTATCCGAGTATTTAAAAAGCCTTCAAAATTCAACTTGTGCCACTTTTTTTTTTAAATGTTTTTATTTCCTTCATAAGTAAAGAAGAAATACATTCACATTACAAAACTTACAAAGAAAAAAGAGGGGAAATACAGAAAGACAAAGACAACTTTTGCCACTTTTAAGTTTTAAATTTTCTTGTGCAAGAGTCCATTTGAGCATACATGTATATGCAATGTCCATGTTTCTAAATCTCATAGTATTGGTTAGTCATGTAACAAGACCTTGGATCTGCACTCAGAAGAATACCGAATAGATAACAAGGATGATAGTACCATTGGCACACAGCTCCAATCTTCGATAGTGGCCTTGGCGTTTACGCAATCTGCAGTCAAACTTCAAAGCTAGCAGAATTGCCCAAGGGTCTAGCTACTAGAGTAAAATCTTGGTGATGACTCGACTGTAGTGTGTTTGACTCGATAAATAACAGTAAAAAAACATAGAAGCACCTCAATCTGCATATAAGTACCTGAGTACTTATATCTAAGCTTTCCTACAGTTTCTGAACACCCTAAATTGCCATCATAAAAATACAGCTATCTGGACCTAAATGTTTCCACTGTCAGCTCTATAACCAGGAACTAGAGAAGATGTCACAACGATCTCGGATCCCCCTTAATTTTGAAAAACATCTAAGGAAAACCCTGAATAACTTATCATCATCATAATTTTTGGAAAGAAAATTACTTGAATTTACTGTGTATATGCAGTCATACTGATATTATTTGTCTGTAGCATGTTTATGTATTGATACTATTCTACGAACATTAAACGCAAGTGACTTAAATTTCCAGGAAATAACTGAATTCATATAAAAGGTCAGTTTAAAGTGAAAGAAAGGAAATGACCTCCAATAATGGATGTTGGTTTTATCATGTGTTAATTCCATCACCTGTTTATATCCTAACCATTCCTGAAGTCACTTTATACGCCATATGACACAAGATCTATCAATGTTTTTGTCCAGACTTCCTGTGGGGGTGTACAGTTCCGACCCCTGGTGATTCTATTGATGGTATGTAGAATTCATGCTGTGTGTGTTTGCTATATTCATCGTGTCCAGCACATACCAAAAAAATGTACAATGGGGAAAGAAACTTGTTTGTCTTGAAGGTTATATTTCCTATAGTGATATTTATGATATCTCAGTCATTTTGGCTGTTTTCAATCCAAAACACATTCAAATCTATACCTTATTGATACTTTATTACTTTACTGTGAGTTTCATGTGGTTGAAAAATTATGTAACGTTTGCAGCATGAAATGGCAAATTCATAATCATTGATCCAGAAATTGTTTCAGACCATATATATATATATATATATATATATATATATATATATATATATATATATATATATATATATATATTGATATTGATATTGATATATGTATTACGTATAGCTTATACATGTACCGGTATGTATGTATGTATGTATGTATGTATGTATGTATGTATATAATGGAATTTTTGAACTTTGAAATTGGAACTTCATCGAACTATATCGTTAGTCTGATGATCGCAACAGCGTGAAACACTGTAACGGCTCCCGCATATCTTGCTTGATACTATGTTATTTATACTGCTCCACATTTACACATAATATATAATATATATATATATATATATTTATATATAACTCGGTGAGTATCAATCTGCTAAGACAGTGCTGTATACCGCAGTGGCAGAGCGTATATATATATATATATATATATATATTGATCCAGAAATTGTTTCAGACCATATATATATATATACTATTGAAGTCACAGTCAGTGCAGTATTATAATGTATGTATGTAATATACTTGATATGGAGGTATAGGAACTCATATACATATGGATATATAGGTGGGACTATATGAAGTGTGCAGACCCTTGGGAAATGTTATACACCTTGAATTGAACAACCCATGGATATTTACAAGATGGTTTGAAGTGAATTTTGACGATATAAAAGTTATGTAAAATTAGACTTAATATACCTTCATTTGTAAATGGTGGAAAGCATTTCTTAAACTTATTTCCTTGTAACAAGATGAAAATTAAGCATTATCATTTAACATCAGCTTAACCATAAATGCATAAGCCTGAAAGCTCCAGTTGTTGTTTCCGCTTTAATTATAAACTCGAGTAGCGAGTGGTTACATAAGTGAACCATTACCATTGATTCTTTGAGACTATTTATTCATTAGTTGATTACTATCAAACAGCTTGGAATATAATTTATTCTATCAAAGTTATACCGTAGACTAATTATTGTATTAAAAGGTCATGCTGATATTAGCTGAAATTGCATTTTAATCTCAATTTATTCTCCAAGCTATTTGATAAAGCTTATTACCATTATCAGTAGATTAGCTATGGTGCAGGTTGTATTCGAATGCTTTCACTCACTGTGTTGAGTCATCAACAATGTGAAAGATCATTTCATCAACTAAACAGTGCTGTGAAAATATCCGCTGCTTCAAATGTTTTAATGATGAACAACTATCATATGCTGGTTGTATATTGCACCCGAGTGAAGTTATTATTCACAATTGTGTTTTATAAAAAAAACTGGCAAATAAATGTATTCTTTGTATATATAGACACTGAGATGTGGATAATGTGAGTGGAACTTCAGAGATATTTTTTCCAATCAAATGTTTCATCAAACCAACATAGATGCTCCATTGTTGTGGTCATCTTAAAGCTAAAGAGTTCACGTTAATATTATAACACTGATGGATTCCTTTCCTGAAATGTTTTCAATTTCACATACCTATCCAAGTGTGAAATGTTTACATCGTTTCATTGTCCCCTTCCGTACGATCCAGAATTGCATACGGAACATAGAGAAGGCTATCTTTTCAGTTTGTTGAATGAGGGGGAAAATTGCAGATGGTTAGATTGGAGTCAATTTGGTAAAACAGCTCGTATGACGAAAGTTGATAGAAGGAGCTTTTCAATGAAACCATGACTTTTGGTATTATATCAGCTTTTAAAATCAAATGTTAGATTTTGTAGAAAATACCAAGTGCAACTGAGAATAATTAGATATTTTAGGTTTATAACGTCAAAATGCCATGATGTTAATCCTAACAGCAATGTCTGCATGATTTATAAATACTACAACAACTGTTGAAAAAAAAATATGATCTGAAGATCTTTTTATCAGTGGTGAACAATTAAATCTTGCTTTTAAGATCGTGAAAAGCCATTTTGATTAAATTCTCTTACATAAGATTGACCAGAATACCCAGCAAGTTATTCTTTAAACTTCGAGAAGATAAGTGTGGTTCAATAGTGTGTGTATTTGTGTATGTTTTATCCAGTTGTGTGCTCTCTCCGGCTGTGACTATGTAAGAAAATGTTTGTTGTTTTGGGGTGTGATAATTAAGAAGATTGACTTAATTTTGACACCAAATAAATCAAACCTTGAAAGTCACATTTAGTTGTCCTCCACTGGTGAAATGATTCATGTTCAGTTTACAACAATTTCTGTTCAATTGGTGTGAGGGTTTTAATATACAGAAGTACACACATTTTCAACATGTGTTGAAGCATGGAAAGTTTGGACAGCCCCATTGCTCCCATTTCTGTTTGTTTGTTTGTTTGTTTGTTTGTTTGTTTTATTTTGTTTATCAATTTGTTTGGCAGTTTGTTTTGAATCATGAATGAATGAATGAATGAATGAAGTTTAAAGTCTGCCCAATTGCTCAAATTTCTGTTTGTTTTTTTCCTCTATCTGTTTGTTTTTGAATGAATGAATGACTAAATGAATGAAGTTTGAAGTCTGCCCAATTGATCACATTTCTGTTTGTTTGTTTGTTCCTCTATGTTTTCCTGTTTGTTTTTGAATGAATGAGTGAATGAAGTTTGAAGTCTGCCCAATTGTTCACATTTCTGTTTGTTTTTTGCCTATTTGTTTACCTGTGTGTTTATGAATAAATTATAACAAATGATGATAACAGGAAGTTAGACTCAAAAACCTAGACTTGGTTTAACTTAATTTGAATGGAAATCAAGTCATTATTCTATATCAGTAGCTAATACACTATCATCTTAGATAAGGTCTGTAATCTAATCATATAATGCATGTTCTATTTAGTGAAAGGTTCACTGTTTATAGCCATAGGCAAAATATTCATGTACTCCAAACCATGTTTCTTAGTGCTTGTTGATCACAGACAGCCTGTAGACTTAAGCTGAGAAGGAATAAATTCATTCCGTCATCAGACCTGGAGGAATACTGCTTTCATCTGTTTGGTTTCATTGGCAAAGTTATTCAAATATCAAGTAGCTATTGATGGCACTTGAGCGTTCTTTCTCATCACGCCGTACTCATCACCTAATGCTTTCATTCTATGCAAACAGTCGTGGAGTAGATAGACTCCCTTTATTGTGTCATTATGAAAACCGAATGAGGAGAAAAAGGGGCTTTATTGTCAGAGATGGTGTGGACAGGGTGATGCTGTGATACACACAGCTATAGAAATTGATAGCTAACTTAATAAAACGAGATAAAAATCTGGAAAATTCAAGCATCTGTGTCTCTGTTTAGTTTGCATAAAGTGAATGGTTCTCTATGAATCATTCAATTTTGCTGAATCTGGGATGAGTTTCTCATTTCATGGGTGTAAAAGTGATATAGCCTGCATTGTGCCATGTGCATTTGATATAAGCTACATATCATATGTGTGATTAACTACATGACATTTAGAAAGAAAATTAAAAACATTTATTTTATTTCATCAGACTTTATACTGTTACAAATACAATTTCTTATTTTCAAGTTGTCAAGGCAAAGCAATTGTGCAATCTTATTAAAATCTGAAGTAGGAAATATGGCTTCATTGCTTTATTTGAACACTATTTTGTTCATATAGTGTCACTTGTTTCCGATTTCTTTGCTCCGGGAAAAAGCCACAACCCTACAGCAGATTTGAATCAGATTGCACAGTTGTGGTAACTTTTATGTTATTTCCTGCTAGGCTTTCCCACACACTCTTGCAGGAAATCCACAAAGTGGTAGATTCACATTTCAGTTCAGCTTCCTTTACAAGTAATATCAAAGTTGTATAAGTTAGCAGTACTATTCCAAAATCAATCTGATGTAAGTTGGCCAGTCGGGTGGTCAATAGCAATGTGTCCTAGCTACACTAGGTATAATACCTGCATATGATATTAATGTGCTAAACTAACACTTATAGGTAAAGCTGTGTTTTAAGATTTATATGCCACGATGACATATGTTATGTGCCATTTGACTATTACGCTTATAATAGAATCTTCATTAGAAAGTCAATTTTTATTAACATAGTGGACATCTCTCACTGACCTTTTCAAACTCATGCTATTTTTAATGTGATCCAACTTTAATAGCTCACTCTGTTCTGTGTCATGGAGAAAAATTGTGCTTTATAAATGTCCTTGATAACTCATTTTCACATTTAGCACTTTTCATTCTGAGGCAGGTTTTTACTACTTTGTTTTATGTTGAATAATCAACACCTCTCTTTTCCTTCATCTTACTCTTGTATTAGTGTACGACCGACCTGATAAACATTTGGCTTTGTTGTTACCGACCAAAGAAACATTTCAAGGCTGACCAGATGGTCTTTGATAAGGCAAAAAATAATTTGTGTGTTTCTGATAACATGGCCTCAGAGAATAGGGTAGGTAGGTCGGGATTTGATTTGATTTTATGTTTTAATTGTTTTTATTTTTGAAAATATTGTTTTGACCCAAAGCCAAACAAAATGTTGGTCAGAATACCCCCTTCTGTGATACGTTTGATGAAATATGTACAGACATCTCTAGGGAAGGCAAACAGACATGCATGAAGTCAAGAAGGTCAACTTCTTATCTCTTTGTTTTAAATGGTTAGGGTCGATGGCTTAAACTAGGGTCAGTCAGGTTATTTTTTTGTATATTTTGCCTAAGGCCCATGGAAGATATGTAGTTCTAGTCAAGATTGCATGTATGTCATAACAACAGCAAATTACAGTGTGTAGTTCTAAGATTACACATACTGTGATTGGTAGTCAACTGAACAAATAATATTTATTCAAAAACTTTACACAAATATGCATATCAACATGGAAAGCACCCATAGCATTAGTCAAATGATATATTTTATTGCAATGACAAAATGACTAGCTACTGCAAATGTAACAGCAGTGATGGGTAGACAAGTGAATAAACATTCAAACAAATTTGCCTAGTAACACAGATCACACCCATAGCAACAGCAAAATGGTTGTCTACTGCAAATATAACAACTATGATGGTTAGTCATGTGATTGAGCTTTCTGATGTCAAGACAAATATGGCTAGCAACAAAGACCACACCCATAGCAACAACCACATGAAAATATCTATTACAAAGGTTAGCAACAGTGATGGGTATTTCAGTGAATGACCACTGAGAAATAAACACAGATGTGCATAGCAACCATGGCCATGTGCATGGCAACAACTAAGCAACTTTTGTCTTCTGCAAAGAAATAGTGCCGGTTACCTATTAACCCAGCTAGATCTGATGTTTCATTTTTCAACCCTCATAAAAGTACTCACATAAATATAGTATACAGTTGTGCTTCAATGCCTTTGGCACTTCTTGATAACTCTTTTATATGTATTGCCATAGAAATGATACACAACTTTTCACTTCTTACAACCAATGGCTGTTCATCTAAGGGCCTAATTATGTAGATGTTCTTATACCAAGTCAATGATAATAATGGGTAACAACATATCTCTCTCACTTGTGTTCATAAAACAAAATGAGTTAGACCACGTTCAACCTAACCATGTAGTCTTGTGATCTTCCTTACTTCACAAAGTGTCTCCATAGATACAACTACAAAGTGCACATCGACATTTTCACTTTTCTAAAAACTTTTGACAAAAATATCCCCCAAAAGATGTAAAAAGCTAAAATACATATAAAAGGATATTGAGTAATTTTGTTCACACCAAGTCAGTGTAAATGTTCATACATTATTTAAAATTTAAATAATTCTTCATGTTGTCTTCCAATAGAGGGCGCTGTATACTTATTAAATCATACCGTCTTTTCTTTAGTCTTGTTACCATAAGTTGCCTAGATTGAAAAATCAACCATGTAGATTTAAATTATTAATAGGAAAGTTATTCAAAATTGTTATCCACAGTCATTAGATGATTAAATGCCTGTATACTCGTGTTGGTATAAAATGGAATTTCTTGGTTCTATTGACAATTAATTATTCGTTGCTGGAAATCAATGATTGGCTTAAAAACTCTAATGCTAGAATGGCCTCCTGTTTTTCAACCAATCAAAATATGTTTTGTATTTAATGTTTCTGACCAATGATGAGGAAGTTTACATGGACACAATGATAACAGCTGGTTTGTGATAAAACTATGAGGGATTATACTCAAAGTGATTAAGTCTCAACAAAATCGATGAAAAATGACAGAAAAAATAGGTTGTAATTATGTGGAATCCTTCCGATTATAAATTAGAATCACATAAAGAGACAATTTTTGACAACTTAAAATACATTTCCTCAATTAGCTAATGATGAAAAGTTCAGAATGTCCGTAAATGTAATTCTTAAGTCAGGAAAGGTGACACATCAAATCCCGTAAGTAGAGCCCGGAATATCAGTGGAATCGCAAAAGATTTGCCGTATTTGAACCGGGAATCATAATTGAATGCGAAGGCTTGATTAGAGTAATGAGTATAAATTGGCACAGTGAGTTTGATAGGATTAGGCAATATAAATACAGCAAGGAAATGGAGGGAAAAAACAAATCAAAGATGTCCGAATTCTCTACTAACAAAATTTCATCTACTGCAAAATTTGAACTTGAATAAAAATGTCTGGATGAAATGTGACAGGCATTGAAATGGGATAGTCAGGTTGAATGAAACGAATTTGATTAAATTGTCATTTAGAGATGAAAAACTAAAAAACGAACCGTGTAGAGCGTAGTAATAACTTTGCTAATAGGAGTACTACACCTGTAATGAAATTATAGCGTAAATGTACATAAACTTGTACAAATTATGAGATGTGATTTAAATGCACAGGATTTTGAGATACTGCTTCTTTGTATCAGAAAAACAAAAATGTGAATTAATGTAGAAAAGAAATAAAAGATGTGAGACAGCATAATATGATACATTGCTTTGATGTGAAGTGATGTTAAGATATGATATATGGTGTAGTATGGAGTTGCGTGACCTGTGTAACTGCAATATGGTGTGAACATCATGATGATGTGATGACTGATATGGTGAAGCAGGTGTTGTATGGAGGCATGGTGTAGTGTTTAATGTGGTATAGAGTGATGTAATGTAATTTGTAATGTTTTATATGGTTCGGTAGGATTCGATTTATGGTACTTATGACGTGGTACATGATGACGTAAGGTATGCTGAGGTGAAGTCACTATAAAAGTAGTATGGTGTATTTGTGTGTTATGTGACGCTTGTATGTGGTGTGATATGTGGTGAGATGTGATGATGTGGTGTACGTGGTGTGGTAAGGTGCAATATGTGATGTGTTGTTGTGTCATGTATGTGATATAACTCAGTGTTGTGATCATGTAGTTCGATCTGATGTGAGGTATGAATTTATGATATCCTGTGACAATTTGTACTAGGTATACATGATATGGTGTGATACATGGTACATGATGATACTGTTATCTCATAGACCCCTCAAGGGTCTATGATTATCTCAAATGATGGACTACTCGATAAAAGTAAGATTCGCAGGCAAGAAATGAAGAGCTCTATCTCTGACTAGCTAAGATACCTGCAGCGATACATCATCAGATATAAAAAAAATCAATTGATTGATCTTCATGCTTTACTGGTACAAAATCTCCACTGATGTCAATTAAAATTAAGAACCCAGTATGATTTGAACATTGTCATGGTCCACGAATAATTATGACAACTGAATTGTGGTATGCATACTATAGTATTTTTGTGTTCATTAAAGCTTGATATCTTGACAAAACAAATGAGCCAACTCCTACATGTCCTCTGAATGCACTGTCTGGCATACAAATCACTCTATGCTTCATTTCACATAAGAATGATTCAAAACTGAGCACTATAGGACTGCCACAAAATCAGATCAAATACTGAAACCATAGACTCATTACAAGGAAAACACTTAAAGATATTGTCAATTAGTGACTACCAATTATCTATGAGATTGCAGTAATACCTACATACTTAGCTCTAAAGTCGGACAAGTGGATTCATTATTTAATGGTGTTATAGACTAATTTCTGACAATGTTTAAGTGTCTTGGGATTTTAGCAACTATTACAAGGTGTGTTGTAATCGTAAGTTGAAGTGAATCATATTGTAAGAGACTAGCTCTAAACTAAACATAGTGTGCCCTCATCAATGCATTGGCTTGTCATTACCTCGTCACTGCATGGACTTGTGATTAAGTATAGCCCTCTGTATTTTCTTTTGGCCCTTTTTATTTTCATGTTTCTCATGATCCAACTGGTTTTCTTTTGATAAGTGTGGCCCTCTTTATTTTTTGATATTTCACAACTGGTTTTCTTTTGATAAACCTAGCAATATAATGTTATTATATCATTCATCAGTTTATTAATCTCAATTGTGAGGTACGACTCAAGGAAAGTCTGTTTTGAATAATAATTTGTAACTAGGCAACGTATCACTGTGTGACATGAGCCTAACTGTTACACCAGTTCAGAAAATCAATATCCAGACATGTACAGGAGTGAGTACAATTGTTACTTTGGAACAGTAAATTGGAAATGAATGAATCGTACTATAGACATTAATTTAATAATTAAATCATTTCATGATCAAGGTCCGCAGTATACATGTAGACAGATCAAAACGTCACATTCATTTCCAATTTACCATTCCAAAGTAACTATATTGCACTGTCCTATTGATTCTTGGAACCATGAACAATATAATTTCTCCAATATCAAGACAGCATTGGTGGAAATTACTTACAAAGTTTAATATTAACAAGTTTTCATCCCCAATTCTTTGATTATACCATGTTTCAGCAAAATAATTTTTTTTTTTTTTAAAAAGATTTTTCACCCAACATTCTTTGTTGGCATTTGTCAACGCACACTGTAAATGATAGCAATGTAAAATAATGACTTGATCATGTTCAAAATTCTGAGTCATCACTTGTACTTATTTTAACCAACCGAATTTCTCTAAGAAGTTGGACAGCCTATCAATCTCAAGTTTGATGTACTAATGCATGGGTATATGACTCTTGAGAAGAAGGTCAAAATTTTAAAAAAAAACTTTTTTTTTTGACATTTTCTTTTACTTTATGTGTTTAACATGACTCCATATAGCAACATATGATTCTTACAAGAAATTTCTGTCTGTTTTTATTTACAGTGCTGATAATGTGTGCAGGACTGATACTGTTCCCCCTCGGACTGGACAATAAGTTTGTAAGACACTACTGTGGTGACACTGCTATATTCAATGCTGGAGACTGTCAGATAGGCTGGGGATACATGCTAGCCATTATGAGTGCCGCCATTGCTATGTTTTGTCCTGTCTTTGCCAAGTACCTGTCAAGCACACGCAAAGAGTACATGAGTTTACCCAGCAACAACTTAAATGCACCACCCCTCTTAACGCAGGTGTGAAAAGATGTAGACATAGTATACACATAGCGTCATGACATTAGTCCTTTTTGTTAAAGTATAACTGTGTGGATTTACTAGTGCCTGAATTGTAAAGGGAAAATGAATTCTCAAGATTGCATCAATTGTGTGTTGCTGTGCATCTTACAATGGACTATGTGGGACAGAAATACCGTGTTGGATCGATGCAGCGACAATTGAACAGACCACTTAACTTTCTGTACAGTAATGATGAACTCCTTAAGATGTCAGAGATTCTAAAGAATACCTGGCTGTACAGTAATGGTGTACTCCTTAAGATGTTGGAGATTCTCAAGAATACCCCTTAACCTCTTCAACACAAATAACTTTTCAGTCAAAATAACTTGACTTTCCCTTTAGTGTTTATGGCACAATTCGACACCACTTCACCTAAACCACTGATTTGCCATCTATAGACTGATCACAACATATTTAGGTAATTGAACGAAGTGATACAAATTAAAAAAAAATTCCATATTTTTGTCAAATGGATCTGTTACTAAGGGGTCAATAGAGGTCACAGATTTAGTACAGAAAGTAACTGGTAGAGTTTCTCTAAAGTACCCCTCAAGATATTAAAAAATGCTTTTTAAATACCCCATAAGTTTAGTGTTGTAAATATTCAGAGTACCCATGTCATTTTTTTTTTGAAACATGAGTACACCTAGCCCAGTACATTTTAATACAGAGAGTACACCTAACTTGGTATACTTTAATTTTGTGTCTTGAATTGACTAGGTGATTTCAATGGATAAGTGAAGTTAACACAATGCAACTTGAAATGTAAATTATTTGTATGAAAAGCTTGACTATTAGTAGATGGTTAGAGTATCCTGAAAGTAGATTATCGTATATGTGCCGAAATTTATCGCCTTTTGGTCTAAAATGGGGTCTGTTTTTTCGACCTTAAGAGTCTAAGAGTCCAATTGCTACATTATTTGTTATTTTGCTTGGTCTAAAATGTGGTCCTTTAATGTCTACCACTGAAATCGTGACTGTCTCATTATTTTGGCCCCAAAATGTTGCCTCCTTGGGGAGCAAAAAATACATGCGTGACAACTACATTTGCAAGCCACCATTTCCTTATTACGTAGTAGGGAACTACTACAGCTATATTTTGGTCCAAAAATTTGTTGTTCTAAAAACCTGAAAGTCAAAATGGGGTGTTGGTTTTTGGCCAAGGGCTAAAACAGGGTCAGGGGTTGGCAGTATTGGCCACACACCCCTATCAGAGCTGGTCACTGGTACCACCCCTGGGTTTAGACCTTCCACGGTGAGTAAAGCACATAACTGTCAAAGGTCAAAGGTCAAAACTAAGGTCATATTTCAAACCAAGCATCAGTAAATTAAACTAGTAAATTGTAACTAAACAGAATGTATCAAAAGGAAGGGCAACATCCACCTAAATGTCTATGAAAAGTGTCTCCTTTGAGATGTGTGTCTGTAACCAGCTATTTGTGTTTTTTTATCATTAATGTCATCTTGCTTATTGCGAGAGTCGACAACACAAGTTTGCAAACTGGCAGAAGCAGATTTTGGCAAACACTATGACATGTATAGAGCTAATATACATAATTGTTTCTTCAGTGTTTTTATGATTATGGAACCTAAAAGCTGTGAAATATATACTCCGAAACCTGGCTACTACTAAAAATACTAAAACTATAGACACAAACTAAGACTATTAATTTTTGGTATTCAATGTGGTAAACAAGTGGGTGTAGATAAAATCACCCTGTAATCAAGATAGTGTACATGTACACCATGCACTGGAAGCTTTCAAAATGTGAACTGCAAGATTATTGAAGTCATCAGAAAGGCATCCTATAATTGTGAATACGTATCCAGAAAAGCAATGTCTATTCAATAGCTTATATCAACATGTTACAACAGTAGTGTTAGTTTGTAGAAGTCAATCTTTAGCTGAAAGCATGGTTTCCACTGTTGTATTAAAGTTATATATCCTGATCCTGAAACACGTAAACAGAATCTGACTTCTTGAAGCACTCGGTGACATGCATTATTTGTAGACATTTCTGTCTGGCTCCATGGCATGTCTCAGGACGTAATGATGAAAAACACAAGGTAACAATTTTGACAAGATTACTCTCATTTCACCCCACCGAACCACCACAG
This sequence comes from Glandiceps talaboti, assembly GCF_964340395.1. Taxonomy (NCBI): domain Eukaryota; kingdom Metazoa; phylum Hemichordata; class Enteropneusta; family Spengelidae; genus Glandiceps; species Glandiceps talaboti. The sequence goes on along the minus strand of NC_135566.1, from coordinate 16,250,978 downwards.
ATTATAAAATTAAGCCATTTTCTTCATGTAGAATATATATTTGCTTCAGGCCAGTGCAGTATGTGTCTTCTTTCTGGGTTTTATTTCACAGGTTTTGTGGATCAACAAGTTTTCATATTCATGTTAGCATAGAAGTAAACAAAGGTCTCAACTTAAGTGTGTGGGTTTGGATGAACACACCAAAAAAAATTCACTTTTTGTTTTCAAAAGAGGATACACAACAATGTAGAACGTATAAATATTTGATAAATCGCATTCGATAATGTCATATCCTCTGTGAATTGTACATTTTGCACTCAAGACAACATTACACACAACAGCTTCAAGTTACTGCAGCGGATCAAGATGGATAAATTCTAACACTATACTGAGAATTGATGTCTGCAAACAGCCATGACACAGATACTGTAAACCTGGACATTTTCTCTAAAGCCTTATTTGCACTTATTTCGCAAAAACACAAACAAAATAAGAGGCGACTAAAATTGCCTCTTTCATACATAAACAGTGCACAGGCTTTGTAATTCACAATAATTAGTCTTTGAGAACTAGTTGAAGACTGTAAAATTGCAAATAAAATGTAACGGCAAAAAATATCGAAGGTTTACATTGGTATCTGTGTCTCGTGTGTTTACAGTGAACATGTTAATTCCACACCAATATCTGTCACCGTAAATTGTGATAATTTCTGTCTTATTTTCAATTTATTTTTTTGATACCTACAGACACATACAGTATTTGATTGTCCTGCTGATCCCATCGATATTCCACAAATTTACATAATGTTGACAAACAAGTATATAACCTGTATACTTTGTTTATGATTGTTTACACATGGATATCAAGCCAGTGTATATAGTAGCATAAACTACTTCTAATAATAATCTTTATTTATACTGGATAGTTCTTTAAGTATATAAACACTTGTCTCCCAAGAAGTCCAGTGAGGGCCATCCCTCATGAGTTCAGTGTTCATGCAGGAAGAAACCAGAGTAAACCTGCGTTGTTCGGTAGAGTCAAACTGAATGACACTCTTCTTACTTACAGTGTTGTAAATTTAATCGAACCCTGAATGGGGTTCGAACCCTGACCGCAGTGGTAAGATGCAAGTGGTTTCACCACTCGGCCACCGACAACCCCTTCTAATAGATTGTATCATTATTTGATTAGAATAACCGTACTTCTAACATGCTGTGCCAAGTGTTATTAATCCAATTCAGTTGTTTACTTTCCCTGTTTATAGCAAGTTCCACTTGTTAATGCTTGTCTGTCACTGGTTGTTATATGCCCTGACTTCTTTCAACCATCTCTAGAGGGGTAAAGTTATGATTCATGGGTGCCCTGATACCACATGGATTGAAGACTACTTGTTAATGTATCACCTTCTTTCAGCAAATGTGACCTCAACTTGTAGCTTATCATTTGTGCTACAGCGCCTTTGGCATGTTCCGAGGTATTTTAAAGTATCCAACAATCTCTGAAACTTTCATACTTGTAAAAAAATATGCTCTATAATCATTCAGTTGTATTTATTTGCACTTAATTTTGAGATTGTAAGTACATACTTGTAATTATTTCTATTGCCTGAAATGAATTAAATTACTTTAGAAGAGTAATATGGTTACAAATGTTTCAAAGTTGCATTTTTTTTGGTCAAAATATTTCTTAAAGTGGCCAAATGGATGACAAAGTGTTATTTATTTTGGATTTCTAATTTTAAAATATACTTACTGTATATTTCTACTTAAAAGAACATACTTCCAGACTAAGTTCTAAAGTCTCAAAGTTGACAGTACTTCCGCGTAGCCATCTGAAATTTTCGCTGGTGCTTTCTTAGGTATTGTTCTTACAGATTGTGTCTGGGAATTTTTGAAGTTCGCTCTATTACGTGTGAAATTGATGATTAAATGAGAACAATCTGTCAATGAGTTTCCCACTATAATTTGTCAACTTTCGAGGTGTGTTTTAAAAGGACAACAGATGTCAGAAAAAAAGTGAGACACACTTTTGTTATGTGTGAAGTGAACATTCTAAAACACCAAAGAAATGGAAAATCGGGTGACAGCTGGTCTCACCTAAAGCATTTATATTGGCACCTTGAGGTAATCAAGACACTTCTATTCATACCTTAAACACACTCTCACTTTCAGTCACTAACAATAGAAAACACAATAGCATTATAGAGGAGAGAAAGAGGTTTCAGAAAATATATGGGTTGATGGTGTAAACTTTATTTATTGTTGGGAAACAATAATTTGAAAATATGTTACCCTTCAAATCTTGATTTTGTGCATTTCCCCCATAAGTCCATGTTTGACACGCAATAAATTGCAAAAAACTAAAAAGTGTGTAGTAAAGAGTTTATTAGTGTATGCACAATTACAAACATTTTATACATTTTTCAATGTTTTGCAATTTATCGAGTTGCAAACAAGGACTTGGTATATGTTCTTTCACATTGTATTTCCAAGTAGAAAAGTGTAGTAGAGTTTTTTTATAATTTGAAATGCCCAGATAAATAACCAATGTTCATCCGTATGGCCATTTTAAAATGAAAGATATAGAGGCAGAAGTGTTACTTTACATCCTTATTTCTGTCAGTATTCCTGCATAAATAAATGTAATGGAAAATAGATCTGAAAATGAATGATCAAATTATGATTAACTTTGAGACTTTAAGATTTCATTAAAAAAATATGTTGCCAAGCAGCCATCTTGCACTGAATGACCACAATTAGTACAAATTTGATATGGATTTCTAATTCGAGTGTATAATTTCATGTCATCTGAGGTGAAATAATGTTCTATCATTTTGTCATAAAATCTTGATGATCTTATTGGAAAATTTTCTAGCGTTACTGAGCATCATGAAAGATAGTCTTGTCGATATTGTTTGACCTAGGGCATATAAAGTGCATGACATTTTGCTGTGTAGACAGATAGACTGCAAAAGTCATTCCCTCAAGTCAGATGATAGTGATGTGTATACAAGAAAAAAGATGAGCTTACCCGAATAAAATCAAAAATGAAAACTTTCATGATGGCATTTTCAATAATTTATTATATTCCTTGCATTTGATGTTGCTGATCCCAATATAACAATAATTAATCACCATAATTCTTCAAGTTTCATCCATCGACGGTATTACCCTAGATAATAATTATTAATTTCTACAGTTTTATGCTGCGAGGTATAAGATTGAAATCAGTGACTTTGTGTGTTTTTTCTTCTTGAAGTTTCAACATCATAATTTGGAGCCGAGTGATAGCATATATTTATTCATGTCTTCCAGGGCATGGCTTCAAATAATGTGGACTTTATTAGCTCACTTAATAAGAAATATCTCCTCGAGATGGATTTAAAATACCGTTCAAACTTCTCTCTCACACGCACTTTTTTCCCCCCAATCTCTTGAAGTTTGAAGTGAATTGCGTTGATTTGTCAAAAAAATGAAGTGATACCATTTTAGACCTGTTCAAAGTACATTGTAGACATAAAGAAAAAGAAGATGCTACGTAAAATGACAAGAATCTAGAAGATTAGTTTGTTTGTTTGTTTTTTGAAGAAACAACCATATTTAAAAGCTAACATAATTTTTAAACAACGATGTACCACCAGAAAAGGTCCAAATTTGACCGGTCAAATTTGGTTATCACTCACTTTCTCTATTGTTTATTTATGGAAAGGGTTCACTTTTTGCAAATATGTTGAAATAAAGTCATTGGCTTTTCAACAGATAATGTAATGAACATTTTTATTTTTGTGGTTGGATGGAGACATTTGAATCACTATTACTACATGGCATGTATAGTAATTATGTATGACCCTTGAGGTCACCATAGGTCAAAGGTCAGAATTATTTGTATATAGTGTAATTGCTGTAGATATATTACAGAAAGACTGTAATTGTACAGTTTTCACAGAATGTAACTGCTGTAGTTAGATTAGTTTATAGTCACTAGACTATAAGATATGGTGTGTCGTACCGCCGATGGGTGCACAGAGAAGGCATCCCAAAATAGTTTATCTTGCAGACTATAGTAACATACACACAGAAGTATAATCTAGTAACTGTACATGTTGTTTTCTACAATCTCTCTCTCCACATATAGTCAAATGGACAAACTCTACTGAAAATCTAACTAAATCTGCTGGGGAAAGGGTGAACAGCATCAGTAGTAATCCATCACACACACTGAGAGGCAGTTGTAATTGGTCACTTCATTCAATTTACTACAAAGTCAACTGCCGGTCTTAAAGTAGTGAGAACGCAATAACGTCACACATGTTTATATCAACACTTCAATTGCATTAAACTGCCACTGTCAGTGGTAAGAATGAAATGTCGTGTTCAAGAAAGCCATTTTACTAGCCGGTTGAGAGAGAGATCATAGAAACAACCACACATATAGTTACTAGACTAACTCACAAGGGATGTATATTCTTTGGCTGGAGATACATACATTAATTTTTTCTATAAATTTGAACGATTTGAAGTGCAAATGTAAGATGTGTTGTGATGATTTGTAGTGTATACGACACTATACTTTTAGTCAGTTTATGGTGCTGAATGGCTGACAACGATAACGTAACCTGTGTGTGGATCGATATAAGAGCTTTGGATTTTGAATTTGAATTTGGGTAAAAATTTATACAAGTACATCTTAAAATACAAGGTATTATCAGAGTAACACAAAAGCATCGTAAAAAGTCTAATTTCATCCATACATGCAAAGGAATTTTGACGTGGAATTTCATGGATTCTAAGACTTTGAGTCAATACATGTTTATAAGTAGAGTTCAAGAAATGCATGCTATTTTGTCAACGTCAGGTTTTATTCATTTAATTAAGACTTACTTTTTCATGAGAAAGGAAAAATTGCAAAAAAAATCAACGAAAAACTTTTCAAGGTGAAAGGTGTTGAAAAAAGCTGTCATCAACAGTCAGAATTAGGATATAATTTGTTGAATGGTTTACAGTTTGTTTAGTCTTACTTTTTACAAAATAACTATTTTACAACATAATAGATTATCTACAATGATTAAAGTGACCAATCGCGCAGGAAAATATTTGTTACATAACTCAAGCAACACCATCTAAAGACCCCTTATCTGTGTGTATGAAGTACAGTCATGTGACCTGATATAAAAGACCCCTTAGCATGTAAAGGGTAGTCATGTGACCAAATATAAAGACCCCTTATCTTTGTATATAGAGGTAAAGCCACATAAAGACCCTTTATCTTTCTTACAAAATATGATAGATGTGATGACTGTTGCTTGATTTCATCATTTGGGGTAACATTATTTGAATTTTTCATGCATGCCAAAATTCACCCAGGAGTCAAAGGTCAAAGGTCAAACAACATAAGAATTCATTAAAATCAAGTGCCTATAATTATGTTATTTTTAGGGAGTATCGTACAACACACTAACTGGTAACCCAGGGCACTGCACAGCATGCACAACTCAGTATGAAGCACAATTTTTTAATGACCAAAAAAAAACTAGTCATCAAATTAGAGAGATAAGTAAATAGTCATATTTAACCCCATATCATCTTGAAATATCGGAGACTTCCCTCTTCCACAAATATCTTAAAACTGTGAACCTTGTCCCAAGTTGTGCCTTGATGACCTTTCACCTTTGACCCCTGTGTCCCATACTGCGAGTATATAGCTTCCAGTACTGATATCTAAAATACAATTATAGAACTTTGAGATCTTAACAATTCCACTGTGACAGTTCTTGAAATGCATAAATACATTTTTATACCCCCCCCCCCCACCCCGAGTCGTACATTGGTATCAATTTTTGATAAATACTACAGTTAGTACCCTCTTATAAATTGAATTAATTTCATAAATTTAGGGAAAATTTGTAAGAATTTCATGTTTTTATTATAAACAAAAAGAGAGATTGCTTATAGATTTTTTAAAATAAAGACCATAATGTTGCTTAGATTTTTTTTTAAAATGAAGATGTATGTACAGATACATATGAATATCTATACCACACTGAGGCAAGCCAAGTTATCAGTATTGGTCAAAATATCCCAAATTTTCATTATTTTCTTCTTAAAGGGACACAAGCTGAGTTGTATTATTAAGTCATCGTGCATGTCAGTGCAATCTGTCTATGTTTGTAAAACGTCAAAATGACTAAACAATGTTTTGATTGGCTGAGAAGTAATTACTATTCATTGATGTATTGTGGATTAGCCAATCAGATATGAGCTGTCACATAATTATTCATGACAGTCACTCTGAGAACAATTTATGGAAGGAAGGTAGTTTTTGTGTTTATGTTCAAAATTTGCTGCATGAAAGCAATGAAAACTAACAAAGCAACACAGATGAGTACTAAAATGAAGTACAATTTCTGTAACATATGGCCTATCCCTGTGGAATACTATATCTAAATAATCTGACAGTTTCATAGATTTGGACTTCAGATTCAATATGGCTCCTGTACCTGGTTTTGAGGTCAAAGGTCATATATGATGGGACAATATAGTCGCTGCCAAAATATGATAAGTGGCCAGCAAAACCAGAACTTTATTTGTCAGTTGTCACTATTTATGATGTAACGGTTTTCAATACATCAAGCAAGTTTTATTACACGTGTAAATTTGCTACATTACACATCAAGTAACAAATAATTTCGATTTTTTGTTCAAATTCTAGCTGTCTTTCTGTAAAGAGCAACTTGATGTAGGCTAGCTGCAAGCAACGAAATAAACTGTGATAGCACAAAATCACGTATTAACGCAAACGAGAACATTTTCTTTCATGCCCAACTTCAAAAATGAATTTTAGCTACAATTTTAGCAGCTATGTATCTTGGCTATATTTCAATGCAAATACTGTTGTTTGTTGTAAATAAATATAAATATGAATAAATGTCGAAACCAAATAAAACAATACTATAATCGCTTTCTGTGTCGTTCGTGCTATTCATGTGTCGCTGTTGAATCGACTGTTTGAATGGATCAGATACGTCGCTTGGGGGCGCAATATATTTCAAAGCCGTCACTGCACATTCATATGAAGTTATAGTTCAGAGATGGAAAATTGCTATTTTACGGTTACTGAGTTGAAAGACTTTCTTAGTTATAAGATAAACATTACAACAGTTGTACTTAAACGTATGCAATATGCAGGGGTCAAAGATACGCCAAAGACAGATTTGTTTCTTCTGAATAAGAAGAGAAAAAAATAAGCTTATTTTTTTCTCTTTAAGATATTTCTAGTAATTTGACTGTGTGTACTTTTGCTCTTATATTTATGGCAATTTGACTATTTCATCGAACCATAAATATTGTTCATACTTGGTCGAACAGTCTACAGACATCACGTCTCAGTTGGGTTTTGCTTTGTATCGTCAGAGTCCAACATTAGTGTATTTTAACCCTCGGGGGATTTACCAATGACGCTGGATTAGAAAGTTAATCACATTAATTCGGCTAATAGTTGTCACTTTCCAGATTGCCAGCAGAGGCAATACACTGGTATAGCAATGTATCAGCTCCGCGGATTATCTGAAATTATTTATGGTGCTAATAACAGTTTGCAGTTTTTGTGAACGCAGACAATGTGTGGACTTCCAAGTGCTATATAAACCATAGCAAGACAGATCAGAGAGGGGGTTTACGGTTGATCCACAGACATTGTGTCGCAATGGTGCCTAGTTTGGTGATTTATGGATGACTTCCCTTGCTTGTTTTACACCTTCAATGTTTGCGCTTGGAATTCAAAAGACTGCATCAACCGGTCTTGAACTGAAACTGGTACACGTTTTGAAACGTGTCTTTTTATTGTCATTCAACGGGTCGAAATATAGAAATAACTAGCATTTCGTATGACTGATCCGTTGTGTATGGCCAAAATATAGTTGTAAAAATGAGTACATTTCACTTGCTCTGGTTTGTTTATTGTTTGTTAATATACATACATACATACATACATACATACATACATACATACACACACACATATACATACATACATACATACATACATACATACATACATACATACATACATACATACATACATACATACATACACACACATACATACATACATACATACATACATACATACCATACATGTATAAGCTGTATATATATATATATATATATATATATATATATATATATATATATATATATATATATATATATATATATATTGTGCGACTGTGTGTGTAGCAGGGTAAATCGAAGTATACGACAAAACTGAGCTCACTCGTCAGATTGTCACAATCAGTTATAAACTAAGGTTAATCCCAATTTCTGAAAACCTGTGCGTTGCACAGTATCAAACAGAAGCAGAAGAAACAGAATCCCTAGGTAAGATCAGTCTATGCATGATACCTCAGACCTGGTGTGAGGTCATACAGATTACAAGAGAAAGCTGAAGATTTGACGAAGATTCCAGACAAAGCCATCGATCCTTACAATTACAAACCAGCGC
>NC_135566.1:16120000-16237500 GCF_964340395.1 Glandiceps talaboti | reverse complement strand
CTCTCTCTCTCTCTCTCTCTCTCTCTCTCTCTCTCTCTCTCTCTCTCTCTCTCTCTCTCTCTCTCTCTCTCTCTCTCTCTCTCTCTCTCTCTCTCTCTGTAATACCTTGTCAACCAAGCCGTCAGTTCGTTGTCGGGTCAGTTCTTTACTGGGCAAGGTAACATCTGTCACCCCATTCCATTATTTATTGGTCATTTTGTTTTCAAATTGCTGCAAACAATTACATGGGAATAGAAAGTATATCCCCAGTCAGTCATAAAGAAACTAGTTGATGCCTTACTGGTCACTGTCTGTAACATGTTAAATAGTCAATTTTTTAGAATTACCGATCAATGAGAGTATAAAACTCATTCACTAACCCACTGGGATTTTTATTGCTGGAGAGACTCCAACAGCTCTTGTTAAAGGCCCACGGTTCATTCCCACGTTCTCGCATAATAGTTCTATCTATATCAGTGGAGGCATAATGATTTAATCCTAGGATAGTTCATTTGTTCATTAGGGCCAATCTTTTCTGTATAAAGAACTCTACCACTGCAGACAGCTGTTTGTCGTAATATTAACCATAAGGCGAACTGGGCCTTGTAGGTCGTGCTAATTTCAACGTGACTCATAGATTACACAGAATGCTCAAGTTACGTCGTGCGCCTTGAGATAATCAAGACACTTCTATTCATACCTTAAACAAACTCTCGCTTTCAGTCAATGACATTAGAAAACACGATAGCATTAAAAAGGAGAGAAAAACCTTTCAGAAAATATATGGGTTGATGGTGTAAACTTTTTTTATTGTTGGGAAACAATAATTTGAAAATATGTCACCCTTCAAATCTTGCTTTTGTGCATCTCCCCCTCCCCCTTAAGTTAAAGGGCTATGTTTTAATCCCGCGGCCAGGTCATCGCTTTTGTGTTATCTTAATAGGAATTACATGGGACCATTCTTTTGCTCTGGCCCAACATTTTCTATATCTCTGCTAGTCAACCCGATCCTAATTCGAAGTGGTCTTTAATGTGACCTTTCCTTACCCATCATCTCTACTGTACGCTATACAAAATTCGTTGTACTACAAGACGTTTGTTTGAATGACTATACCTTGTCTAAGCATGGATAGAGGGCGCTTCACCATAGTATTAATTACGGCGTCATACTAATGGCGTAATGTCTTGCCAGTTAATTAGCACATTAATCATAAAACCAACCATTGATTAATGATTAATTGATTGATAGATGAATGGATTGATTCCTTTTGCCATTCATTCATTTTAGTCTCTCTTTCTTTTACGTTCAGACAGTCATTTATTCTGTGGTTCACTCCTCATTTATTTGCTATTGCGTTTGTTAGTATACATGACATTACCTTCATAAGAGTACAGTTCCAATATATATAATATATAATATAATATGTTACTGTTCCTTAATTACGGGAATATTTAAAAATGTGCTATGAATACAAAGCCAGCATGTAGTAGTATTCATAGCACTACATACTACTACATACTGGCTTTGTATTCATAGCACTACATACTAATACATACTGGCTTTGTATTCATAGCACTACGTACTACTACATACTGGCTTTGTATTCATAGCACTACATACTACTACATACTGGCTTTGTATTCATAGCACTACATACTACTACATACTGCAGGCTTTGTATTCATAGCACTACATACTACTACATACTGCAGGCTTTGTATTCATAGCACTACATACTACTACATACTGGCTTTGTATTCATAGCACTACATACTACTACATACTGGCTTTGTATTCATAACACTACATACTACTACATACTGGCTTTGTATTCATAGCACTACATACTACTACATACTGGCTTTGTATTCATAACACTACATACTACTACATACTGGCTTTGTATTCATAGTACTACATACTAATACATACTGGCTTTGTATTCATAGCACTACATACTACTACATACTGGCTTTGTATTCATAACACTACATACTACTACATACTGGCTTTGTATTCATAGCACTACATACTACTACATACTGGCTTTGTATTCATAGCACTACATACTACTACATACTGGCTTTGTATTCATAGCACTACATACTACTACATACTGGCTTTGTATTCATAGCACTACATACTACTATTCATAGCACTACATACTACTACATACTGGTTTTGTATTCATAACACTACATACTACTACATACTGCAGGCTTTGTATTCATAGTACTACGTACTACTACATACTGGCTTTGTATTCATAGCACTACATACTACTACATAGTGACTTTGTATTCATAGCACTACATACTGCTACATACTGGCTTTGTATTCATAACACTACATACTACTACATACTGACTTTGCATTCATAGCACTACATACTGCTACATACTGGCTTTGTATTCATAGCACTACATACTGACTTTGTATTCATAGCACTACATACTACTACATACTGGCTTTGTATTCATAGCACTACATACTGGCTTTGTATTCATAGCACTACATACTACTACATACTGGCTTTGTATTCATAGCACTACATACTACTACATACTGGCATTGTATGCATAGCACTACATACTACTACATACTGGCTTTGTATTCATAGCACTACATACTACTACATACTGGCTTAATTGTATTCATAGCACTACATACTACTACATACTGGCTTTGTATTCATAGCACTACATACTACTACATACTGGCTTTGTATTTATAGCACTACATACTACTACTACATACTGACTTTGTATTCATAGCACTACATACTACTACATACTGGCTTTGTATTTATAGCACTACATACTACTACATACTGGCTTTGTATGCATAGCACTACATACTACTACATACTGGCTTTGTATTCATAGCACTACATACTACTACATACTGGCTTTGTATTCATAGCACTACATATTAATACATACTGGCTTTGTATTCATAGCACTACATACTACTACATACTGGCTTTGTATTCATAACACTACATACTACGACATACTGGCTTTGTATTCATAGCACTACATACTACTACATTCTGGCTTTGTATTCATAGCACTACATACTACTACATACTGGCTTTGTATTCATAGCACTACATACTACTACATACTGGCTTTGTATTTATAGCACTACATACTACTACATACTGGCTTTGTATTCATAGCACTACATACTACTACATACTGGCTTTGTATTCATAGCACTACATACTACTACATACTGGCTTTGTATTCATAGCACTACATACTACTACATACTGCAGGCTTTGTATTCATAGCACTACATACTACTACATTCTGGCTTTGTATTCATAGCACTACATACTACTACATACTGGCTTTGTATTCATAGCACTACATACTACTACATACTGGCTTTGTATTTATAGCACTACATACTACTACATACTGGCTTTGTATTCATAGCACTACATACTACTACATACTGGCTTTGTATTCATAACACTACATACTACTACATACTGGCTTTGTATTCATAGCACTACATACTACTACATTCTGGCTTTGTATTCATAGCACTACATACTACTACATACTGGCTTTGTATTCATAGCACTACATACTACTACATACTGGCTTTGTATTTATAGCACTACATACTACTACATACTGGCTTTGTATGCATAGCACTACATACTATTACATACTGGCTTTGTATGCATAGCACTACAAATACAAAGCCAGTATGTAGTAGTATGTAGTACATAGGGGTAGAAAACATATTCCATTAAATGTAAAATTGTTTTTTGTAGAATGAGAACTAAAATGCTGACACCCCCCCCCCCCCCCCCCCAGTAAAAGAATTATTTTTTTATCCTACATTGAAGTAATGTTGATCTCTCGCCCCTTAAAAGGGCAGGCCGATTTGGGGAGCTATTCGTCGCATGTAATACAATCTGCGCAACTATGATGTACAGGTATAAAACCAGTTTCAACCATATAAAGGCTGCGATTGGCTGGGAAGCAATGACGAAACAATCAGCTGCAAATAAACACAAATCACGTGCACTTCTCTGTCGGTTGCCTTTGCTCGAAAGTTATGGTATCAAAGTACATCCATTTTCCTGCATTATTTTCCCGCTGGGGGCTACGATAAATCAAGGCGGTGGCACGTGGTCCGGTGATGTACGACTGACGTCACATGACACCAGGTCCTATTGTTTTAACGACGACACCGTTCCAACTATTGTCTCTCGCGGTGAATGCACCATTTTCCGTAATCTCAGACAACTTTCTGTAGGCACGTATCCATGCCAACAGCAGTCTGCATTATTGAGATAAATGAGTTGATGCAATGCCTTCTGTACACATTGTTTTACTGAACACAACTTACAACGCACGTTTATCTCTAACGAAAAGATAACAATTGAAGATGCCATTTGTATTAAATTTTGTAATTTTATTTACGAGAACAAAGGTAGTAAAGCCATATACTCCAGGATATGTTGAATTATATAAATGGTATACATATTATGTAAATATATCCATTTAAGGTTTCGACCATGGTAACCACATATGGTTCACCGGCTAAGTAGTCCAGCAAAATATTCTATTCCAGAAAGATGGCACCCGGCAGTGTGCCAGGAAGATTGTAAAAACGGGCTCCATTCTAGTAAATAGTACAGATTGTAACCTATCAATTTTAGAGGCTCCAGATACCTAATGTGTAATAACACGTTAAAATAATTTTCCATATTGTAGTTCGACACATGTAGTAGCCTAGTCTTGCAGCTAGACGATCGGGCTTTCTTTCGATGCTATAACTATAAGCGAACGAAGTTCGCATGTGAGGGCCTGCCCGAACATCCTCGATAGCGTTGTTCGGCGGTGTGTCGTCTTTTATCGGAAGAACATCCGAGGGCTAGCTGATAGACTAGTAGTAGCCCAGTTCTCTTACTCTCTCTGAGCTATAGCCTAGAGTCAAGTCATGTTGAGATTTTGACTATTACACGACACGACTCTAGGCTACGAGCTACAGCAATCCAAACCAACATACAAACAATAATAAACTATATGGTTTCGATCGCTAGAGATAGTAACAACTCTGACAATTATGTGCACAAGAAAGGCAGTTGTAAGGTTCTGCAGAATGTTCGTCGCACCTTTTGCTGAAGAAGGGTTTACGTGAGATTTTGTGACGGTTACGTGCTCACAGTTGCATTCTCAACGTATTAATCTCTAGAATCTCTACACGATCCTGTACAATTATCGCTACGCTTCGCTGACAATAAAATTTTGAGTACAATACTGATGCGATAAAAACCACTGGACGTTAAAACATGAACCACATCGATGGTAAAATTGTGATCCCTGTTAATATCATAAATCATCCGTATGACCTCAATAATTTACATATTTTAGTATTTCTCTCTCTTTGTGTGAAAAACGACGGAACAGGATACTGAGAGCGATCACATCTGGCCTTTAATCCGAAATAAAAACATTAATTTTAATACTAGGCCCAGTTTAGGATTAGGTTTAAAATTTAGGTGGGAAAAAAACAGCTGGTTTGCAAAGCTGGAGAAAAAGTTGATGCTGAACAAAATAATGATAGCATGTAATCATTAAAGCTTATAGGTCCACTGATAAGATGGCACCAGTGCGAAAACCTGGCATGGAATCGTGGGCCTTTAAGCAGACAAACGTATTTCGAATATCTTGTTTCATTGTGGCCCGGGCTGACAGTATACCAATACAACCTGGTTCACTGTAATTACTTAAAGGCCAGGGTTTCAGTCCCTAGTTCTTGCATTAGGGGAGCATAATAGGGATTCGAGTATTTTTCTGTAGCTCTGCCAGACAACTGTTTTTCATACCTGAATTTTTTTCCAAATCCGAACTGGGCATTTGGGGACACGTTCTCTCATTCCCGTCTCTTATGAAGTGGCCCACTACGCTATAAACAAAGAGAAGTGACTACCACTCTTATATTACCATATTTGAGAAGCACTGCATCCGTGCGTTGGTTACCATTTTATGCCTCCACTACTCTCAACCCCTCACCAGTTTGATGTATGCATTTGATGTATGCATACCAGCATTTGATGTATGCCAAGGCGTTAAATAGTTTGACCTTCATAACTTCGTTTGATGAAATGCCAATCTGACACAGGTCAACCATGGAAAGCGTAATATTGTCAAATCGCGTGACCTGATCTCCTCCCTTATTTCAAAGCACTGACAATACCTTGTGCCCACAACAAAGAAAATAAATCAAACCCACCAATAAATAAAACCGATTTCTATCAATTTGACGACCCAAGCCATCTGCAAATAATTTCCTGTTTCACGGATCATTTTTACTTGAAAAGTAAGCGATTGACGAGTTGTTAGTTTTTGTTTTCTATTTGTCAGCCACCAGAAAATGACTTCTTGTTCGACTGATTATTTTTGACTGAAAAGTATGCGATTCACAAGTGTGTAGTTTTTGTTTGCCACACTTGTCAGTTGCCATAGTAACTAATGAAAATAACACGCTTAGAATATAGTAAAGGTGGGAAATGTGTCGTTTTTGAAAGTGGGTGGTGCGAGGCATCCATTACTGATTTTATGAGTCCATAGTTTCTTTTTCAACGAAGGCTGTACTTTGCATGGCCCGTGCTTACATTCGCATTCTGTTTGAATACAATTTCGAAAATATATGAAATAACAGAATATTCTTATACGTCTAGTTGTATATTAATTTATCAAAGATGATTCTAAATACAATGTACTGCATGCAACAAACTTGAAAATTGTCCTTTAGGTGTCATGAGAGAGAGAGAGAGAGAGAGAGAGAGAGAGAGAGAGAGAGAGAAGAGAGAGAGAGAGAGAGAGAGAGAGAGAGAGAGAGAGAGAGAGAGAGAGAGAGAGAGAGAGGGAGGGAGGGAGAGAGAGAGAGAGAGAGAGAGAGAGAGAGAGAGAGAGAGAGAGAGAGAGAGAGAGAGAGAGAGAGAGAGAGAGAGAGAGAGAGAGAGAGAGAGAGAGAGAGAGAGAAGGGGGGTCAAAACGGGCGGTCGACTTGAACTGGTATGCACTCCATTCAGTATTGCCTATTTTTTTCATATTAATTATAAATTTATATGTGAGTATGGAATGTTCTTTTGCCGACGAAATTGCAATATTCGACGAACCAACTTGATGTATGCCTTTATACATCATACAAGTATATAATATATTATCTCATAGGATTTAATTTGCATGTCAAAACTGTCAGCTAAGTCATTAAAGACAACTGAGATATTTATTTTGGCATTACAATCACCTTACAAATTCATTGGTTCTGTGGTTTCAAAATATGAGTCAAAACGTTCAAAGTGAAAGTCGCCATTATTTTCCCAACGATTTTTCATAAATTATGCTTGCACTGGTATAAATACATTATTCCCCAATATTTTCCCTCATTCAGCCGTAAAAATTTCTTGACCTAAGGGTTTTGTCAATTCTCGTCTTTGACTCAAAATGACAAGGCCCCTTAGCCCGCACGTATTTTCCTTGGCTGAACGAAGTTTAAAAAATGTGCCCAATATTTTTCTTTGTTCGGCCATGGGCCTCGTTGATACGAATCGCAGACGAGTAATGATGAAATACTTTTGACAGGCCTGGAGTAATTTTCGGCTAAATAGATAATAATGTTGCGAACACAGTCCTGACAAAGACTGGTAAATAATTCGATTGCTTGTATAAAGTGTTGTAAAGAATCAAAATAAACCCAGAATGTGTCAAAGAATGTTGTGACACTTGTTACGTCAGTACCGAAAATGTAGATCTAGTAAGAGACGATGAACAACACTTGGACAATATTCTGCATAACACATCGTATGCATAGGCCCTTGTATGATTAGGACTGGGTGAGAAACATGTACGATTGTCTTACAGAGCTATACAACAAAAGAATGGTGCCATGACTTTATCTGATAAGATAGAACTTATGGTAGAACCGGGGAGCGAATCGTGGGCCTTTAAGATTGTTTGTAATTGATTCTTGTGAATCGATAGGACTGTGCCAAATGTACCACATGATTAAATTTTTTTTTGCAATTTTTTTTTTGCAAATTTGTTGGACTGTAGTCAGTAAAATTATATTGGCGGATGCGCTTTCTTTTATATTTGTCTCTGTAATCTCGATAGATTCATGTTACACAGACAATATGCTGTACAAAAGGTGATCTCGTAATCATACAATTATGATTGTTTGGCCCTAAAAAGACTCGACGCAGGCGGCAGACCTCTCAGCTGGGTAGAGAAACGCCTGGGGCTGTTCATTAACAATAAAATGAAAACCTAATCAGCAAATTTACACCTGGCAGGGGAGTCATACTGGTTTGTGACACGTTTGGGAATTGGACTCCAACACGTGATAATCGTCTACACTGGGAAGTCATGGGGAAAATGTACAAGGTATATTTTAACTCGCTAATGCATCCAACATTATTAAATCCCCGAGGGCCTATCAATCTTCTAAATTTTGGCGCCTAAACGTGCAACTTTGATATCGATGAAGTTGTTCTTTAAGAAAAAAATGAATCATCAAGTGAAATAATTAACAGACAGCAAAGATTGCTTTGGTAATGATAAATGTATTGTAATCAATCCTTATTTACACTAAAAGTCTGGACAAAAAAAACACCAAATAGATTCACACATTTATTTAGGAATTAGGGTAATTTTGTAACTGTATGTACTTGAGTTTTACTTTGTTATAATGTCTACCGTTACCGTTGAAACACTGGCGATCACTCGTTTTAATCGCGAAGTACAGTCATACTGTCTAAATCAATGCATAAACCGTCGGATAGAGTATTGTTTTTAAAGCAAAAATAAAACAAAACGAACAGTGAAATGAAGAAAGCATAGGGACAGATAACCAGAAACAACGATATGTAGGTAGGCAGAGAGAGAGAGAGACAGAGAGACAGAGACAGGCAGGCAGGCAGGCAGGCAGGCAGGCAGGCAGGCAGACAGACAGACAGACAGACAGACAGACAGACAGACAGACAGACAGACAGACAGACAGACAGACAGACAGACAGACAGACAGACAAACAGATAGGCAGACAGACAGACAGACAGACAGGCGGACGGACAGACGGACGGACGGACGGACGGGCAGACAG
Organism: Glandiceps talaboti; assembly: GCF_964340395.1. Lineage (NCBI taxonomy): Eukaryota > Metazoa > Hemichordata > Enteropneusta > Spengelidae > Glandiceps > Glandiceps talaboti. The sequence continues at coordinate 16,228,387 of NC_135566.1, read as the reverse complement.
CCAGATAGGCAGGCAGACAGACAGACAGACAGACAGACAGACAGACAGACAGACAGACAGACAGACAGACAGACAGACAGACAGACAGACAGACAGACAGACAGACAGACAGATAGACAGACAAACGAATGGACGAATGGATGGACACACGAAGATCAATTAAGTGACAAACGGACGGACAGGCATATGTTCAGGAAAACAAGCGTGACGAATTTATATGAAAATTAATGAAAGGGGTAACTCCTAAAGACCTGTCGCCATGTCGAATCCACCATCAAAACTTAAAAAAAATAAATACATTTTCACCCACATCTAAACTCCAGATTTTTCGGATGTCTTTGTCAATTTCCTTTGTTCGTTTGATTCCTTTGTTCATTTCGGTACAGGTACCCTAGCAAGATTTTAGTGTTTTCGATTACGTGTTTTATGAGTTTCAATCTCCGAACACTGCTCATTTAAAGCGTACGCTTTAGGAACCCCTTCTGTCGTTGATACACAGAGGAAATTTAACTTTATACCCTAAATCATAAATTTGTCAAAATTTACGAGACTCCGCAATTTCGCACGATCCACGGTTTATGTGCTGTTCACGGTAGTTTGGTGTAGTTTCGGTTATTGCTCATTTTGTCGTCGTAAAATGAGAATTTTATAGCCACCTGAGAGCAAACACGTGCTTTTTACTCTGTCATGTATAGAACTAACACGTGGTCTTCGGTACCTGGGGTTGATGGGTACACATAGTAGCTTCAAAATGTAATGACATGATTAGTCATCGGTGATATGACAACAGCGCCCTCAGGCTTTCGTTGACTGGATTGCAGTCGGGCAAGTCCTATAATTGTTGACGTCAATCTTGTACATGCTTCATCTCTAAATGAATGGTCTAACTAAAGTTGGGAACGGCAGAGTAGGTCTGAAGGACTTAAATAATCAAATGCAGATTAAGATTATTTCCCGATGCATTACAAAAACCCGTAACATTTTCACGGTATTCAAGTTGTGCACACGGTATGTGTGGCCATGATCAAAACAAACTGACGGAAACATATAAACTACTCTGAAAATGGCGTTTTAACTAATAAAGAAGGCAGGTACACTTCGTAAGATATTTTTTTTTGGTAAAAACAGTAAAAAAATGCGTAGTCTGATTGCTTTCAATTTGATGCATATGATAATGTATGTCCTGTTATGTTGTAATCAACGTATAAACTTAGAAATGTTGCATTTTTGTTGCCATTGTTGTATCTGGAAAAATACTGCATCATGCCAAACACGGGTACATAGTGGATGACATAGGACAGTACAGTCAACACATCACGCTCGCACTGTAAGACATGATTAGCCATAGTTCTCTTCAACATGGTCAGATTTCTTACACAAACAGTCAGTCAGAGACGATACTCAATACACCACGGTAGGGTATACGGGTAGGGCTTCATGGGGGGGGGGGGGGCTTGTGGTCTAAGTTCGCTAAGGGTGGGCAAGCTACATAAGCTGTTGACACAGACGAAGAATCTGACTTTGGATTGTGTGATTCAGAATTTAGTGAATCGTACAGTGAGGAAGGAGAGGACTGTGAGCTCTTAGAAATTGCAGATAATGTAGATTTAATGATTCATTCACCCATATTATCTACAATCTATGGATCTGTATTTCTATGGTGGAATGAATACATTCAGTTTCATAGTCTATAGGACAGATTATGCGAGAATGAATATTCATAGTCTCTGGGTTCATAGTTACAAATGAAAATCTCTACTCACAGAGTCAAAAAGTATTTGGTTGTGAATCCAAAATTTACTTCCAAGTTTACTTCCAAGTTGTATTTTTTGATTCTGTGAGTGGAAATTTTCAATTGTACGAACAGATTGATGAAATAATAGTGGATAGTAAACAATTCGTTGTACTCTCTTTTACTTTAGTTTATCTAAAGATATGTTGTATCATATTAAAGTTCAAAATCATTTAATCTGTAATTGGGGGTGTAGATACAGGTCGTGAATGTGAACTGCATTGAATATGGACCAGCAGTTTTCCAGCAGCATTTGCTACATGTCGGTCCTTATGACGAGTAGTCATTTTCCCTTTAAGTTCACACACTGCTGGTGACGTTGTCGGAATCTTGTAGTGTATATTTTCTGAGCTAGGTGGTTTTTTAGCCATTGTTGTTATTTTTACGTTTGTAAAATGCAAAATCTACCATTATGTGGTATACTGAGAGAACTGGATGATAACTACACCATATTGAAGCTATAGTGTTTTGGTACATGCTCAGACCACTAACGAAGGTACAAGCTAGTACGAGGATAAATTCATTTATTTTTCTATTTGATCAAACATATTATTCGCACTCGGTGGTATTTACAGCTCACAGTTTTTATCACAGATTATATTTCGTGATTAATAAAATAACAGTTTGATTTTGAAGGTCAAGGTTAATGTCAAGGTCTATTTATTGTATGTAGACTCTATATAATCTTGAAGTTGATGTGCTATTGTATTGTATTGTAATACATTATTGTATTGTATTGTATTGTGTTATTGTATTGTGTTATTGTATTGTATTGTATTGTATTGTATTGTATTGTATTGAATTGAATTGAATTGTGTTGTGTTGTGTTGTGTTGTGTTGTGTTGTGTTGTACTGTACTGTACTGTACTGTACTGTACTGTACTGTACTGTACTGTACTGTACTGTACTGTACTGTATTGTATTGTATTGTATTGTATTGTATTGTATTGTATTGTATTGTAACTATATCTTAATGTATTGTATTGTGTTGTGCTGTGCTAAGTTAAGTTGTGTTTTATTCTATTGCTGTATGTTATGTTGCGTTGCGTTGCGTTGCGTTGCGATGCGCTGCCGGCCTTGCCTTGCGTTGTCTTGCCTTGACTTGTGTTGCTTTTCGTGGCACTGAGTTTTATTGTTTTGTGTTATGTTGTAAACGTACGTTGTACGTATATTTTATATCGTATACTTTTTAACTAACAGGCACATGGTGAAAAAAGCATCACAGACATAGATACCCAAGTAATGTGAAATATTTTTTACAGCATTAGAAAGAGTTTGGACACTCTCTACACAGTCTGGGATGAATATGTAAAGATAGAGTTAAATTTTGACATTTGAACTTGTCAATGTCACGGTCAAATTGTGTCGTTACTAATTAATGTTCGATTTTAACAGTCAAGGTGAGATAAAGTTCCCCTGATTATATACATGCCATGATATTGTAAACAATTTTGAGTTTCTCTTGTATTGTAAAAGTTTGCTTTTTATGACAAAATAGGTATTACCAAAGTTGATCAAGTTGCAAAACTAACTTATAGTGGTATGCTTATGCCAGCGGCAAGATTTCACATTTATGTTGGCAGAAGAATAGCCAATGAGACGTCCGAATGAACAGTGCACGTTCATCTAACCCATTGCATTGACAGCGTGCGTTTTGACAAAAACAGGACTCAGCAAAAGCCTGCCATGGAAACGAATAGTGATTGGGAAAAACCCCGGAAACTATTTTAGCGTTACCATATTGAGAAATCGAATGTAGTTTTTTTTTCACTCGTTTCCTTGTGAATGGAACAGAAAACTTTAAAGCGGTGATAGAATCAACGTGATAATGATCAATCGATAGACGAGAATCTCTTTGCAAAATGCTTGTGTGTTATAACCTTTGTAAATCAAATGCCGACTAGTTTTATTACATTTCACTCTCTCACCAAGACATTTTTTTTATTTTCTCTGCTGACAATAGAAGCTGCAATAGGTGGTGGAATCATTCTAGGTACGTGACTGGACTCTTTACAAACACGGTGCTTTGAGGGTACACACAAATGAGTTATGACGTAATTCTCTCAGATGAAAATATTTATCATGCTTATAAATCACCCCACTGCATCGTGATGTTGAAATAACAAAGCCGTCTCCAAGGAGACCATTATCTGCTCCAGGATATCAAAGTGTACACGTATCCTTCTCGTCTCTTTCAGATTGTTTTTCCTTCTATTCTTACATGTAAATAGTTGACCATCATCATGCCAACTGCTACATGTAAAAGTCAAATCCTAATCTTTACATAGGGGAACGTAACTGCATGAAATGAAGACATTTTCGAAAACTTTCGATTCTGGCGAGCAAATTCATGCTTTTTACTTTGTTTTATTTGACGTTAATGAACACTTCCCAAATTATGAATATTTGTGTTCACACAAGTTATAATTTCTTCCCTGCGTTGACATTTCATAGTTCGTCTACTAACTTCACAATTTTCATCAACCGTCCTTCAATATAAAAAACCTGACAGTCATGCAGTCATGTTAACGACACTTCAGTTTCACCATATGTAAATTTGCTGACTGTATTTGAGGAGCGTTTAAAAATATTGCCCGGCAGTGCTATAGCTATTGTAGCAGTAAAGCGATCCGTTAACTATCTCCGACAAAACACGTAATCTATTCTTTGTCAACACCTGACACGTTTATAAAGGGGTGTTGTATATTGATAAACGTTAGCGTTTTATTGAAACAACTGTTAGATCGGAAGAGTATGCTATTTGGTATCGATGCAAAGACTACCTCAACAGCACGCACCATCAATCCGTTTTGTTTGTTGCAATATCCGACGGTAAATAGTCTTCCTTCGAGGTCGCTTCAAAATCCTACCAAATATCACGAACCTTCATCGTAGACGTTTATGCGGAGGCTATGCGATTGCTTTCATCTTTGCCGACACCTTTAACTCTTGTATCCGCTATTCAGATTTAGAGTACGAATGATATTGGCCCCGGGGATTATTGGTTGTGGTCTCGTATCCAAAGTTCATTCCTGTCCACATTCCCGTTAATGAAAACCTTTCATTATTGGGAGATCACTCCAAAAAATTTTGTTTCTTTATCGCTTCGCCAGTGATAGTAACATTGTCCTGCATCCTTGGTAATATCTATAGTAAAAAGACTACTAGACTGCAATAACCATTGCTATGTTCAATGCCACAATCATACAACTCAGTCGTTTTTTTTATATCAATACATGCTCTGCCTTCGGGGTGGTATGTCTGTTGCCATGACAACGTTCATGTCTCTCTACACTGTTCTAAGATCCAACCTGTATCTTATACCCATACTTGTATCGACCATATACCCTTGAGTAGTTTGCGTATGTGAATAGAAAGAACATGTTAGGTGGCGCTGTGTATCATCAAAAGTCTGGAAAAAATAAACACGTACGTACGCTAGATAAGTCTTTGGTATCACAAAAAACCTCCGAATCAATTTGTATCACGGCCATTTATTGAAACAAAGGTTGAAAACGTGCGAACAGACTTTCATAGCTATTTCTTAGGCGAATGTTATTTGAAAAAAAATCAAATTCTTCGTTTTGTTACGTTTGGGTGTTAAGAATGTTTTGTTTTTCTTACACTCTATATATTTACAGGATATTTTGTCTTAGCTTGCAAATGCTATTATACGATGTATCTGATCAACAGGTTTTATGTTGAGATAGACACAACGATAACAAACAAACATCCCTTACACAGTGTCTGCTCTGTACTGAGACACAATAAAGATAACATGCAAACATCCCTTACATAGTGTCTGCTCTATAGACACAATAAAGATAACACACAAACATCCCTTACACAATGTCTGCTCTGTAGACACAATAAAGATAACATACAAACATCCCTTAACAGTGTCTGCTCTGTACTGAGACACAATAAAGATAACATACAAACATCCCTTACACAGTGTCTGCTCTGTAGACACAATAAAGATAACATACAAACATCCCTTACACAGTGTCTGCTCTGTAGACACAATAAAGATAACACACAAACATCCCTTACACAGTGTCTGCTCTGTAGACACAATAAAGATAACACACAAACATCCCTTACACAGTGTCTGCTCTGTAGACACAATACAGATAACACACAAACATCCCTTACATAGTACTGTCTGCTCTGTAGACACAATACAGATAACACACAAACATCCCTTACACAGCTTGTGATCAGTCTCACCGGTACCGATCATCATATTTGTGAGCTAAGATGGAATCTCTTGAAACTTAAAGTGGCCATATGAAAGAGGTGATTTGGTATTTATTTTGAAATTTTAATTTATAAAATAATTTTATCATGGCTTCCTACTTGAAAAAATCAATGTAAATAAATGAAACAGCATATGCCAAATCCTTCTCTATAAATGGCAAAAGATTAATAAATGTGTAAAAATGTGTGTTACTGTACGTACAATAATAATTATTTTACACACTTTTAAAAGTTTTTGCAATGTAATGAGTTACAAACACATCACTATTAGACGGTAAATGACGGATTGTGGGTAAATTTATTTGTATGCAATTGTTCCCTCCAAAGCTTATTCAGTGTTATCACTTATTATTTTGCATACCACTTTCAGCAGGCACAGACCACAACTTACACAAATGGTTGTCGCTGATTGTATGAAGGACTCAGGACTAGAAAACATCACAGTTGATTGCCCAGCCCAAAACATATGTACAACTCAAATGAAATCAACTGTGGTGCACATATAATTTCTAAAGAAGTGATTGCATACTAATTAGGCAAATTTGCATAACGAATGATTAATATGCAATCGCATCTAAAACAATATGTGCACCAGATTTAATTTCATTTGTACCAGCTGTTTTGAGATTATGTTCAATTCATTCATTTTAATGTTAATTACGCAAATTGCTAAACGCAGATACCACCATAGTTTCCTTCAAACAAATCCTAATGTGTAATGATAAAACAAACACATTTTGTGAAATAACATCAGGATGACCATTAGTTATATTCATGGATTGTCGTTAAAAAAGAATGAAAAAAAACTTAGATTACATTTACAACATTTTAACAAGTAACAAGTAGCATTACTGGAGGAAATACTTTATTGTAATATTAATTATGCAAATTAATAACAACAGGAATTCACCAAAAAAAGTCACCCATTGCTTCACATATATATAGCACCCCCCCCCCCCCGATATATGAATGAGACAACCAATATAACTTGAGCTTACTCTGGAAACAAGGAAAAGAAGGAAAATAGCAATGATTTATTATACATGTACATACATACATACATACATACATACATACATACATACATACATACATACATACACACACACACACACGCACACATGCACATACAGAATATGCCTCACCTTTGAATACCTTGAAACAGAATTTTTATTCGAAACGTCGGATTACTTATATTTATTCGGACTGTCTCACAAGTTCCTTATGCATTTTACATATCCCTCCCACTGACAAATGCATGCATAGAAACTGTCATTTACAAGCGTTAAATAATGATAAAATTGTTATGAACTTTTAAAACGTTTGCAATTTAATTGACTCTTCAAGTTGTATATATCCAAAAGTCACAATAAATAATAGCCAATATTATTTACAGAGAATTATTGAATGTTAGCAAATTGTTTGGTCCTTCATTCATCCCATCGACTGAACCACACAGCACGTATTGCTGTAGGCAACTTGTAGTTGGCGTCAGTGTCGTCAAAATAATCGACGGTACTGGGTTCTCCTGGGATCAAGCAAATTGTGATAATTGGTGATATAAATGAATTAAGACAACTGTAACACGATACACGTTCTCGCTGATAAGAAAGATTGCTCTCCAAATTACACTTTTTAAAGGCTATGAATTTAAATCTTGGCTATTATTCTCGCTGCCAATCAAACCCTCGGGTCGCCTACGTCAGATTTAATCGTAAGTGTGTTTCTATTGTGAAAATGTGTTTGGCGCCAGAATTGGTGACCTCTGACCCTGTCATCTATCGTCGATGATTCAATAAAAATGGCATATTGCTGTCGGTAAATTCCGATAAATAGTCAGTTGTATGAAGTTAAGTGTAATGTTCATAAGTAGTTGGATGAGGCGAGATAGAGTCCTCTATAAAGTAAACTAATGATGTTACCAGTATTGTAAAATTTAAACATAAGTTTGAAAATGTTCCAAGGCAAAGTCTAAACGCACTGCTACTGTAATATGCTAATATGAAATGAGATGTTCTCGATCCATGTTCACACTTACCACAGACAAGATCTTTTCCTTGTCTGTGCACTTGTCAGACAGAGTGGTTGGAGCAGCTGTCTGTCTAGAATTGAAGTGAAAGACACCAATGGATCTAGTGTGGTTTGTTTCATTGTTGTAGTGAGTCTCTTACTCCGTACGTGTGGGTCTGTCTGTCTGTCTGTCTGTCTGTCTGTCTGTCTGTCTGTCTGTCTGTCTGTCTGTCTGTCTGTCTGTCTGTCTGAATGCATGTGTGTGTGTGTGTGTGTGTGTGGGGGGGGGGGTTGATGTCTTTCTGTCTGTAATTGTAGATAGATTACAATATTGTAGGCGTCTGGTAAAAAAATCTTATTTTCATTGCAGATAGAATCTGATAATGTCAGACATTTTCGCAAGCAAGATTACATATTTCTGCTGAAGCAACGAAATATGGGTAAGTTCTGGACGGTGCCGTAAAGAGGCATGTAGATTACGACGTTGATGTCGGACTGCCATTAGCTATGTGGTCCTATCAAGTACAATCCAGTGTTTGTACTGTACAGATATAATAATAGGAACGTGTTTTAGATACAGTTGCCATCATAGAGACAGTTGTTATGGAGAGGGAGAGAGAGAGAGAGAGAGAGAGAGAGAGAGAGAGAGAGAGAGAGAGAGAGAGAGAGAGAGAGAGAGAGAGAGAGAGAGAGAGAGAGAGAGAGAGAGAGAGAGAGAGAGAGAGAGAAAGAAAGAGAGACAGAGAGACAGAGAGACAGAGAGAGAGACAGATAGACAGACAGACAGAGCGAGGGAGGAGGGAGGGAGAGGGAGAGACAGACAGACAGACAGACAGACAGACAGACAGACAGACAGACAGACGGAGGGAGGGAGGGAGGAGGGAGAGAGAAAGAGAAAGATAGAGAGAGCACTACAGACTATTTCTAGTATGAGTACATACTATGTTTTAATAAAACATGTATACAATTGCCGATGGATGACGTCTTTTGAGGGGGGGGGGCTAGGTTCTGTGAAGTAACATGAACATCTATCAGATTGATGTACTATGGCAAAATGGTACAAAATATTATTTTTAAAATTCTGTTTTATTGTTGTAATGTGTAGCATAGGCTTATTGTCTTTTATTTGCAGTAATCTTTAAGGCCGTGGTTGAAAACGTTAAACAACAAACGCAAATATACATACATAAGAATAATGACAACTACTCTGAAAAGCATAATAAGTAGTACAATTCATTTTTTTTTAAATACACAATTTTTTTTCGTAAACAGAAATTGAATATAAAGTGCAAAGTGTTCAAGTGTTCTGTCATGTTACAGCTGAAATGATGTAGGCTTGGTGTTTCACTCATGGGACATTAGTAAACGTTTTCGACACAGGGATAGACATATTTCAACTCTAGACTAACAATAACAGAGACACAATAAACACAGCAGGATCCTTTGCCCAACTTTGAATCCTGGTAAGCATTGCTATTCTTTCACAGTGCAGTAAAATGGACTAACTTGATGATTTTAATGCCTGCAATTGTTTATTTTCTAACTGATAATCAACATATCAACTTGACTACTTCTACATCCCCATTGTGCATGGCACCTATGTAATTGTTTCTTTTGCATTAGAAGTTGTCTGGGGTTGTGTAATATATGTCATGTTGCATGAGTGAAACACAAAGCCTGCATCATTTTAACTATATTGTGAATATTGTGATTAATAGATGGATTCAGATAGTGGATGTAATTATAAAAAGTCGGAGGGGTTTAGTTCCCCCCCCCCACACCTGTATTTTATATCATTAGCATGCTTATGACATATTCTCTGTCTACCTTTTCGTCTGAAATTCCAGTTTGATGTCTAATCATACGAGGTCAGTGAACTTTTGCAAACTTTCACCAACAAACAATAGGAGTAGTTGAACCACATTACGGCTTCAATTAGTTGTTATCATTGCAATTACAAGAGACCAACAAAGACAGCCACGGGAAAGATGTCCCACTTGAGAAACTAAAATCCCACGGGGAAAGCAAACAATTATCTTATTTTCCTGATGAAATCATAGATAAATGGGGAAATGATAAAACATTCCACGTGGCCGCTTCTTCTTATGGTATTCAATATGACACATCATGTGTGTCTATTCTATGGATTTGAACGGTGGAAACACTGAATGCGGCGTATGACAATGAGTAAATTGATAGTTTGATGGCTCGCAGAAATCAACTTAAAGGTACACGTGTATTACTGTACCAGTGATGTCGATTGAGGAGGAAATTTGAAATTACATTAAAAAAAGAAAACCATTCAAAATTACACAATGGCACTGTAATGTGTATTGAATAAGCCATGGATGCAATTTATTGAAACATTTTACCAGTTCTGTCATTCATCCGTTCTCGATAATTCCTTACAAGGCCTATACTATAATACTAGACTAGCAATTTTCACTCAAATTGCTGCAGCTCTTTACAACTGCTATTAATTTTTGTTTCTTCTCTTTGAAAAAATGTTTTTTTTTTTTTTTTTTTATAGAAACCAGAGCATCTCAACCAAGGACAGACTAACGCAGGAAAGAACAAGACAACATGAAACAGCAAACAACAATTCAAAACACCACAGCATGGGGAAGAACACAACGTGAGAGAAACCAGGCGGAAACTATAGTTCACAACGACGTGAAGAACATAGACCACTGGTCCAGTGGATCGACTGTACTATAGATACACATTTGTAGTGAAGCTAGGGGGTTAAGAATAGTGTTAGGTTACGGTTAAGAATAGGAGTAGACTCCCTAGCATAATCTTGATTTGTAGTGCATTGTTCTTAACATGTCCCTACAAAACAGAGAACACAAGGAAAATACAAATGTTAGATAACCGAGAGAAAGTTAAGGTATGAAAGTAATCGTAATATTAATCATAGAACATCATATCTTCTTTTCATAATCCATATTTAATATTGTGTTATCTTTATCTTATCATAAAAGTCATTATGCGCTCAGAACACATTGTTTCTCATTCTTCAATAGTAATTCATCCATGAGGTGAAATTCCAATAATTGTCACTTTTGATATGACTCGGGGCTACTAATGAAAATACAATGTATTGTACGCAGGTGGCAACGGGGAAAGTCATTATCACAACTACTCCTCGTTATCTTGTTTGTATTCTACATCCAGCATTTCGTTGGCTGGCCTATTATTATGCAAATTTCGAACTGTGAAATTGACATGACTTCAAGCTCAATTAATCAGTCGACCCACATTTTCCTGATGAAAGCTCAGCTCAGACCACTATGAATGAAAGTTAAGGCAACCCTGCGAGTCAATGATGAACGAATAACTGGTACAGCGCGGTTACTCTTTTCACTATGCAATTGCAAGGTATTGACAGACATTCACAAAATAAACAAAGCATACATAGGTTATAGTCATCCTCTGAGCAATTTAGAAACCTCACTCAAACCATAGACAGTGGACAAGAAATCAAACTAGTGAATGAATATAACAAATTCGATGTAGTACGTAATCATGTGCTTTTACAGGTACGAAGCGCCCTCCGCGACAGATAATTGACAGTGTAGCGGGCCGAACATGTACAGAACAGACCGTTACTCAAAGGTGAGAGGATTCACTGAAGTACTATTTATTTCAAAAGTGCTCAGTTCGGATTAGGGTTAAATCATTTAAGGGTTGAAAAACAGTTGTCTGGCGGCGTTATAAAACATTAAAAGTTAGTCCACAACAACAGAATAATTCTTATAAATCCTTATAACTACATACACTGACAAGTTCATTCATAAACGTCAGACAGAGTCCTCTCTCTCTCTCTCTCTCTCTCTCTCTCTCTCTCTCTCTCTCTCTCTCTCTCTCTCTCTCTCTCTCTCTCTCTCTCTCTCTCTCTCTGTCTCTCTCTCTCTCTGTCTCTCTCTCTGTCTCTCTCTGTCTCTCTCTCTGTCTGTCTGTCTCTCTCTCTGTCTCTCTCTCTCTCTCTCTCTCTCTCTCTCTCTCTCTCTCTCTCTCTCTCTCTCTCTCTCTCTCTCTCTCTCTCTCTCCCTCCCAACGGCTATGATGATTTATTTAAACGAAAACTGAAAATATAATCACTGTCGGTGCCACGTGACCAAAGGAAGGTGGAAAACAAAGCAATGAATACCCAATTTATTCATCGCACACACTTTCATCTTTTGTTGCTGGCTTGGCCTTACCATGTCAATACAGAATGAACTTAGAGTTAATCTCTCCATATCACTGTCACATTTATTCATTGTTCCACGCGGTTTTAATAAAACAAGCCTCTGCTCTTTACTGTAATTCTCACTTTTCTTGACACGTTGTTCAATGCCTGTGGGGAGACGGCATGCGTTACTGTCGCGTTACTGTCATCTAAAAGTAGAACATCTCCATCAAAAGGTGCCATTCATCTGCCGGTCGACGATTGTCAAGAAATATACTAAGTTATTACCATAGCCTGGAGCGTCATGGACAGTCACTATATAAAATATATGATAGAACATATCCATTGGGAAAATTACAGACGGATTGGCACAGTGCCAACACGGTCACGACACGTTTTATGGATTTGGATGGGACAATTACTGCAGAGATCCGGTGTTTCAATAAAAAAAAATGAACTCTTACATGTAGAGACGGGGATGAGAGTGGGGATGGGGTAAAAAAAACCAGCTATGGTGGAGATGAGATCTGCAAAAGTTTCAATTTTTACTCAGAGACGCAAGATTCGCTCATCTTTATGCGCAACTTGATTTCGTATTCGTGTTCGCTTTTGATTCAGATGTTAATATTGCTACCAATGAGGCAGTGTCATTACATATAGTGACGTTAACAACTGAACAAGCTGTGTCAAACCCAATTCTTTGCGTCTACGTTTTTATAATGCATCCTTTCGTGCAAAATTTGGTCAAATGTGTTTTGTCGTTTTCGTAGCCCGTCGTCTATGATAAAACTACCAATAATTATGCCTCTCTATAGCACAAACAAACTCGACCTTTGCCTTCATGATCGCAAAATGCGAATTGGCAAAATTGGCGGTGCGGCTTGGACGGTGCACGTGCCGTAAAAGAGGATGAGGTTTACGACAATATTTAATTGCCTTCAGAACTGTAAAATACAGACTCGGGGCTGTCAACCCCTATAATCAAAAAGTGTACTCGGAATTGTTCGAGTTTCAAGTTGACCTCATATATGCAAATTTATGCAAATAAAAGATCAACACACACACACACACTGAGAGTGAGACTAGGAAACTTCACACTAAATTGTTGGCATATAGTATATCATTATCCTCGGTAGATGACACGACAGTGAATTCAAGGAAGAACCCAGTGGATTACCTCGATAAATAATTTGTGTAAAGTTAATATTGATAGCTCTAAAATCTGTGAAGTACCGAAATTATGTACTTAAGGATTTCTCAGTGTTGCATTTTCTTTATAAAGAATCCGGTTTGATCAGTTTTAAATTTTGTGAAAAAAACTTCATTAAAAAATTATTTGTGTTGAGTCTGTTGATATTAATTGTCACTCACTCACTCTCTCTCTCACTCACTCACTCACTCACTCACTCACTCACTCACTCACTCACTCACTCACTCACTCACTCACTCACTCACTCACTCACTCACTCACTCACTCACTCACTCACTCACACTATAGAATATTCTAAAAATCAACACATTGGTGGAGAATCCAACACTCTGCTACATAAAACTTAAAGAATATCAAAATGTGATAAATTCTGAAAATAACGAAATAATCTTAGGACATTGCACGCTGTTTAGCTCTTAATGTAATGTAAGGTTTCAAAACGAAATCATCCGCATCTATACACACACACACACACACACACACACACACACACACACACACACACATATTATATATATATATTGCATGCCCAGTACCGTCATCATCTACATATATATTGTATGCCCAGTACTGTCAGCCTCCGTAACAGGCAAAGGTTTTTGACCGAACAAGCGTTCTCTCCTCACAGCCTACGAATTCAATACTAAATTTGAATTACCGAGTTCGCAGGCTGTGTGGAGAGAGAACGTTTGCCAAATCGACCATCCAGCTAACTGCGGAGGCGACAGAACCATGAATATTTAAACACAATTTTGGTAACTCAATGCAGCTTATCAAACAGAGTGAAAATTAACCCAAGTTAAAAGCGGCAACATATTTCATGTTATCGACTCTACTTGGTGGTTTCAGCCTGATGAGTAAGAGTGACGGAGATAGTTACCGTTACAAAAGGTAGTACACTCTGATATGATAAGTTGCAGTGTGATATTTGTTTGTCTGAGGTAAATGAATACACTACGTTTTGAATCTTCCACTTGTTCCTCGATTCTGTGCGCTTTACCAAGAAGTTTTGTATCATTATAAATATATTTCTAACATTATTTCCTCCATAACCAACTTACTTATCCGATGAGCCTCTAACGTTCGAAACGGCAAACACCGTTCATATTGACAACATGGTCAAGAACGTATTCGATGTAATTAGTGGTGGCATTGTTTCTCGGATAGCCAATTATTCACCTGATTGGCCTCCAAACGTTCGAAATGGTGAACGTTTTGACTGATATTTATACCATTATTGAAGACAATACAAAGCGTGTTCTTTAATTGAACTTTGTCAGTTCCGTCGTCGTACTAGACAATAATGATTTCGTCAAAAGTAAATAAGTTAACATTGGCAATTTACCGCCCAAGGTGACGTTCAATTGTCTAGTAAATTGCCGACTAAATTAGGAAATTTATGGTCAAATTGTGCCTTGGAGGTATAAGATATAGACACACAGATCTTAATTAACAATAAATAAAGAAGTTATATATAATTTCAATGAGTCATCGATGTGAGGAGATACTGACTGATTCAGAATATTGAACGATACCACGTTGGATACATGAATCATAGCGGCACCGGTGAGGGCGATATACTCTGACGCTCATGGAATTAATTGATATTACAGTAAGGGCAAATTTAGTCCAAATTGAATTTTGGAAGGGGTTTCAATACCAAGAATCGTATTTGAGAAAAAGCAATTAAAATGATTGTAACCATGACAACCACCATCTATAGATTAAATTGTCATTTCGACCAAATCTTTTATATAGTACCTTTTTAGTTCATCAAAAAATTACTCCCCAAAATATATAAACTCAGTTTGTGCTCCGTTAACTTTAATGACTATTGATTTCGTCGCATACAGAATTCAGTTGAAGGGAAACGACTGTGACGGTAAAACCTCTATACATATAGTCAAGTCTTCAGAATTCGATGGTGAAGAGACAAATAAGTTTACATGTGTTGCTGTATTAAACAGCTTTAGAGATAGCATGTGACGTGACTGAACAAAGTTCTATTTTACTGCAATGCGCTACAGACCACATCAACGTATACGGTGTAGACAGAACAGATAGTATCGGTTGATGATGAACGGTTTGAGCTATCGGTGAAGTTATTCCGTTAAACGTACGGATATACCCACCACGAGGATCTATGACGTACGGAAATGGAATTTTCTATCGTTGTGGGATTGTTTACCTTGTCTCCGCGGATTGATGCAACCTTTCACTGATGGAATGCGGTACACTGAGTATCCGCACTTTTGCGAAGTTTGCGAAGCCTTGCGCAATGTGTATTGCAAAAATTGAATAAAACCATATATTGCTATTCTTGATCATAATATTATATAACATCGTAAAACCCCATAGCTGGTTTTAGTATCTTCTGTTTGTTTCGCAACTGAGGTCGGGCTACGCTCACACTGGGGATTATTTGCAATTTGCGAAAGGAATTTGTGCGCAAATTTCGAGAAGTTGTACGTGTCAGATTTTGTGAAAACGTAGTGCAGTATCGAGTGGCTCACTCGATCATTACCACTCTATCCATGACCAAACCCGGCAGTTGAAACTCGGTGCTTTTTATGACGATAAGTTTATCAATTGAAGTATGGCTGATTTATTAAATTGAATAGCCATATGACACATGGCAGGTGTGTGCATGAATTTATCATTTCAGATTTGGGTTTATACAAATCAGATTTTTACGCCACACGTGTCAGTGAAACAAAGAAAGCACCCTTATGAAAGTGTGGGTCATTATGTTTTCTTCAGATAAACAACAAATTATGAATCATTATGGTAATTTAAACTTTCATGTTTATCAAAAAGTGGTAAATTTATATATGCCATCTGAGAGAGAGAGAGAGAGAGAGAGAGAGAGAGAGAGAGAGAGAGAGAGAGAGAGAGAGAGAGAGAGAGAGAGAGAGAGAGAGAGAGAGAGAGAAAAAAAGAGTGAGAGATGGAGGGAGGGAGTTAGAGGGAGGGAGGGAGAGAGAGTGGGGGTGGGGAAAGACTTATAATATGTTCAACTTTTTGGTCCTTGTTATTTCCTCTGTGGAAGTGTGTTCAAGTAAATATTAAAAGTTCCAATATGTACATGTGCACGAAATACACATGTAAAAGTGTCGTAAAAGGGTGTAAGTATGAGCAATTCTACTCTACTCATCTCTGACGCACGAATATCCGTTAGCCGTAGTAGCCGTAGTGTTACTGAGTAGTATTTTTTTAATGTACCGTACCAAAGTTCGAGGAATCCAAACCTCTCGCTACCAACTCTACCACGCTATCGACGTCTGTGCTTTAACTGATAACCACTTTTAACTGTAGTTTTGATTACACGACCCCGGTAACAAAAACGTTTCTGACCTCGGGCGAAAATAATAAAGCTGTGTGCGTTTTAATTTCTCTCTCTCATTTTATTACTCACACACAGGGGGATTACTTTAGAAGTGTTTTGGGAAAGTACACCACTGGGAATCATATTCAAAGTAACACATTTAGTGTAACATGAAAATGACCCAGCTGTCATATGAACGGAACCCGGGACACATTTTCAAAAACCGTTACCGTTTTAACGAATTCGCAGAGTTTAATTGCATGGAATAGATAAGTGGGTATCTGGTTTGATAACAATTGGTCAATGTCTGGTTTTCACTGGACCATTGAAAAATATTACTATTGATAGATGACGTGGAGTAGACGATGTGTTATTTCGCTGAGTAATTAGATGACTTGCGAGATGTGGCATATACAATTATGATTTTCGGATCAACTTGATGAAATACTTGCATAGTGGTTCCCGCCCCCACCATCTGTCGACCTAAAATGCTTCCACACAAAGTAAAGATAGAGATTTATTTGCGTTGCTCAGGCCATTGCCTCGTTTTCATGTATACCAGTATGAGTCACTTCAGTGAATATTTGTGGGAGGGTGGATATGCGAGGAAAACCGATTCTCGGCCTGGAAGAAAAATGAGTAACACGCTTTGCCAGCCACACAATGTTTCAGCCCTCTAGAGTTCAAAGCATCTTGATGTAGGTTTTCTTTGTTTTTCCTGTTTAGAAGCAACCCAAGGGTAGAACAAATCTTTTTAAATGTCACCCACTTTCTCTTATTTATTAAATAGATAGATCTTTTTATATTTACAAAAAAAAACGTGACCTTCGTAATTTGACCAATAAGTCACAACATTTGGAAACAACCATGTTATCATTTAATAATATAATAACATCATTACATGGTTTGTTTCCAAAAGTTGAATATCACTCTTTCAACGCATTCTCATGCGGTGTAATGTACAGTTCAAAGGTCGGTCAGGTTCCTTCCATGTAGCAGCCATTGTTACCGTAATAGTCGAGTGTAACGAGTGAATATAGGAAAGAAGGAAAAAATGAGTGAGAAGTGTTTCTTGACTTCCTGCAACAAAACTTGGTGATTGACGAAATGAGCCTGGTTCGATGCGACAGGCTAGGGGTAGAATTGAAAGAAGCGAAGCTTCACAATCGATTCAAAACATATAGAATTAATCTGAAACTGCATAAATACAGAGTTTCCGTGCAATTTCTAATTTGTCGCGCGTCAGATCTGAAGGAAAAGCAGACGAATACTTTCAGAGATATCATGATTTTATTCGTTCATTCTTACAAAGTCATAAAAGTAGTTATGAAAAGGTGATACTATGCTCATATTTGTGATGCTGATTGGTAATCTGTATTTATATAACACTATTCTATCGACACTTTATTGAACATTTGCATAAAGATTCAATTAGACCGTGACGTCATTATTAGTCACATATGTTCCGTGTATCAAACTTCTCTGTTTTCTTCTAATTGCTAAGAAGCCTTTTTTTGTTTTACGTTTTCTGTAATGGAGAAGAAGATTTTTATTGGAGCCAGTGGAACTGCCGGTTATTTTACAAGTGTAATAATTTGTCAATATGGAAACAATGCCTGGTACAGACACACTACAGCTGTGGTTGTTTTTGTAGTGGCTGTTGCTAATACAGTGGTTGTTAATGTGGTTGTTGTTGCCGCCATGATTCTTGTCTGTGGTATTGTTGTGGTGGTCGTTGTTCATATTGTCGCACTCTTTGTTGAGGTTGGTAAGGTCGTCCTTGTGGTAGTTGCCGAAGTTGTTGGGCGAATTGTTGTGGTGGCGCTGTTTGAGAGAGTTGCGTTACCGCTTGCTGTTCTTCCTCTGACCGAAAATGTTGTTGCACATAACTATTATCGAGTGGTTGCGCCATTTTACTATTTTCGTCGTAGTACTCGACCTCCTCACCGTGACCGGGTTGATACAAACCACCGTTATCGAGAGATGGCGCTGTGTCGTATTGGCCATAGGCCGCAACGCGCATCCCATGGTAATCATCGTATGCAACTGGATTCTCACTGTCCCCTGCAGCGCCATAGACATATTCAAAATCGTTGAACTTGGTATCTTGGGATTGTGCATGCCACAGACTTGGATTAAAGTTGCTAATATTGGCGAGAACGTGATAGGGTGGTTTGGGACCTTCCACTGCTTTCTCGTCAGTCAAAAATGACTCAATGTCTGTCGGTGACACTTGGTCGACGATTCTATGTTCCGTGACTTTATGCGGCCAATCTTCACCGTTCAGGGCTGCAATTTTCAGTGCGACTGCGCAGTCATCCATTGATAATGCTTCAACTACCTACAAACAAACAGACAAGTGAACACAAATTACAAATGAATTACTAGTATTGCAAGTAAAGAACCAACAGTCATACATTGTACCTTGTTTTCATTTTCCCCATTTCTCTCTCAAAGATGAAGACTTTAAGAACAACCTTTTATATAAGCTCCTGAGTCATACGTGGAAAAATATTGGAGAGAAATCAGTGTGTGTGGTATTCCCGTTGTCAAAACGTGGGCTTCACCTCAAAATGAACCATCTTAACCTGACGAGCGACAGTGAATGAGAAGACATCGACCGAGAAGCAACCATTTGTCTATCTCCTATATAGTGTGACTATTCTGGACTACACTTTTCATTGTAGAAGTACAGATACAGGATATTTATTCATGATGAGAACCATCGTCATAATAAACCACACCCTCTTTTACGGCGCCGTCCAAGACTCACAGTGTCGCAGGAGAAATAACCGCTCAAGTTTGCGAGAATAGGTTAAACCGAGGAAATACAAAAACGTAAAAAAAATGTGGAAATGTCAAGAATTTACCAGTATAAACTTACTTCTTTTCCCGTGTCTCTTCTGAGTTCACAAATACGATTCGCCAAAAAACAGTCGTTCAGATAAATATGACCGTTGGTGGCGCACACGCGATCAACTTCTTGTTGCTGACAAGGATATAAACAGCACGTCTTCTCGACTTCTAATTGACCTTTGACACGATGCATGTCACCTTCGCCTCTTTGGAGGCGAATACACTTTGATAATGCATAGCTGTTGAAGTGAAAACAAGAAAAATAAACATCGTTGAATAAACATTTGGTGGAACTTTATTATGATTAATTTACTATAAAGACAAAGTGAAGCACTTTGGTGAAAATCGTAACGATACAGTATGGATTTCACTTTGTAGGAATCTGACTTTCTTTGGGGCATGACTGCAAGCTTTCCTGGGCTTTTTTCAATATTTATCGAAATAGGCTCTATTTTCTTGTGTTTTTCCAAATTCTGCCATTACTACGATTATGGAAAAACGTTGAGAAAGGAAGACAAATATAATGCGATTAGGGTTTATCAAGATGGCATGTTTTTTCTATAATAAATATAAATGAGTTTAATTCTGTGTAACTAAAGTCCTACCTGCATCTACTGGGGTACATACTGCCGTCACTTCCACATGTTGGTCGTCTTTCACTGATCGGAGTATCCTCGTCGTAACATGACCCTTGACGAAGGAGATCAGGACAAAATCTACAGAAAATAACGTAGACTGTAAGATACGTCGTGTTGACTGCCCTCACCGGCCTCCTCTCTCCCGAGGAGTAGATTGACCGATGTGTGAGGGCGCCCCGACAGGGCGTACCTTACGGACTTAAAAAAAAATTGATATGTCATACAGACAATTGAATTAACAAGGATAAAATGAACAAGTGGTAGTTTCTTATATCCTTTGCCAACAACGTTTAATACTCAGGTCTTTTTTTAGCCATCTTACATTTCAAACTGTCTGTACACTGGACAAAAGGACAAAATTCTGTGTTCAAGTTAAAACATGATTACTTTGAGCAAAATGACCTTGGTAGATCAAATTTGACTGCCATTCTGTAGAGGATCGTCGACCAGGATTGGCTAAATACAAATATTACTTTGTTTTCAAATAATTCCCAACTCATCTTAGTATTCCATCTTTATGAATTACTTTCTGACGATTTCTCACGAACACCGTGCTTGATGCAATTCAGTGGGTACACAATTCATAGCACCGTCATTCACAGTAAGTGCGCCACCATGTTCAGCTTCTTGTCCAACAGATGTTTTGCAATGTTCCAGAAAAACTCATTATTGCTCACTTAGTGTGGAAAACAGCATAATGAGGAAAAACTATCAACAAAATAACAATCAGTATGATACTTCTGATCATACCTATTTTTATATTCAGTTCGTTTCTCCTTTCTCAATAATGATTCTTTCACCCCCCCCCCCCAATAGCACAACAGGTGATTACATGTAAAACTGATTTGTCCATATTTCCAGTGTTTAAAACCGAGTAGTGGCCATACTTTAAGTGAATGTATTGTCCATACTTACGGATATCGATTCGATGCATCAAATCCTTCAACATCTTCATGATGGTTGTCCAAAAGATGGCCGTGAAGTTGTAGCAGTCGATTTGTAGTCATACGTCCATGGTCGTTATAATCATACCCGCCCTGTCCTAGAAAACGTCCTGGTACTTGCCGCAGATTTGTTCCTTGAGGGATTGCAATATTTCCCCCATGGTAGTTGCTACCGTCGTCATATTCGTAACTGTGGTCGGCATTTTCTGATGTATCTGTATCAAAGTTGACATTCTGTGATGTATCAGCAGCACCGTAGTCTGCATTCTGTGGCATGTCCATGTTATAGTCCGTGTTAGCGCCCTCACTAGTAATAATGCTGTTTTCTGGCGGTGGTCTATTCAGAATATCCATATCCGCTGTACTTCCCCCAGGTCGATAACTCTGTTCCAAAAGTTTCTTTCTTTCTTGGGCAAACTGTCCCGTCCTCAGGTTGTTTCTATTTTTGAATATGCTGACCACTTTATCAATGTTATCTCCCGGGGTGTCGTCTTCCCTTCCCCTATTCCTCATTTTGTTGGGTCCGATAGCAACATTTCTCTGTGTTTGTTGGACCTGTTTGAAGGGGCGATTTCTGGCTATTCCCGTTTGGTCCAATGCCATTTGTCCTTTATCCATTCCATTTTTACTGTTAACCCCAGGATTTAATGGACTTTTCGGTTGGTAACCGTGGTGTTTCTCAAAGGTTTGATGTTTTCTGATACCAAGGCGGGGGCTATTTAGTTTTGCTTGTCCGGGTCTTCGAAAACCACCCGTGCCATGATGTCCATTGTTGAACATTGACTGACTCCAACATACATGTAGTGGACCTACAGAAAAGAAAGACAACATTTCATGGCTATATACCAAAACAACACAACTGTCACACAACA
This sequence comes from Glandiceps talaboti, assembly GCF_964340395.1. Classification (NCBI taxonomy): domain Eukaryota; kingdom Metazoa; phylum Hemichordata; class Enteropneusta; family Spengelidae; genus Glandiceps; species Glandiceps talaboti. Next base: position 16,206,306 of record NC_135566.1, on the reverse strand, counting down.
CATGCATCTCAACCCTTTATTAAAAGTGCCTAGGTCACAACTTGAACAAATTCAGCCTCGTCCCCAGGCCAAATAAAATAAACGTTTCCGATAACTCGACCGACTCAAGTTAAAGCCACTAGCCACTAGCCCTAGCTATTGCTTTTACATTCCAAAAGGTATAAGATGGTGAGATTTCTATTTCCGTGTAAATTGTTTTGGTCAAAGTATTCTTGGAAATATCACATTCCGGAGAAACGAGGTCTTGTAATGTAACTTAGTTGGACAGTACAGTCTGCATATTGTGTTTGTCTACTTCACATATGTATTTCTTTTACACCTCATCAATTTATCACAGAAGTATTGTAACCAACGAGTACCTTGTCTTAGGGCTGAAGCACTCCCCCCCCCCCCGCGACCAAAGAAATAAAACAAAAGTATAACTCCAACCTACCTACCCTATTTTTTGAAGTTGTGTTATCGGAATTGAACAATTACTTTATTTTTGCCTTACCTGTAATGAACAGCAACAATACCAGGCTTGTTGAAAACATGCTGTGAACGAAGTCACTTGGTTACGGTGGCATTTTGGGATGAGAAAAGTCAAGAAAACATAACATTTCTAAACATGATGAAAGCGGCACTCTGTGTGAATAGAACACAGTGAATGGAATATATGGAATGTATACATTAACGTTGGATTCCACATGATGTTCATTCTATTTTGGAATTCGTGACAATGCGCGACTTTTACAAATGCCAAAAAAGTACGCATCCACGCACTCAGCATTCTGAAGGCGGCAGTGCATGGAATATACAAAGTACAAATTGTCTTATGAGAGTCGGGGGTGGGGTGGTGGGGGTGGTGGTAACCTTTTACATTTTTACACTGTCACACTTAATCACTCCTCCTTTTTACGCCTCCCGAATCACCTAGCCCCAGACCTCGATCGCTCCACTCTAAAACTCTTTGGCTTAGTAGATACATATGACGAAGTTCGTAGAATAACTGAGTTTAAACATTAATCATAGATAGACTTCGTATAGTAGAAACATTCGTTGTTGCAAGATTTAAAATGTTAGTATTTAATCCAACCATTCATTCATCCATCCATCCATCATTCCATCCATCCATCCATCCATCCATCCATCCATCCATCCATCCATCCATCCATCCATCCGTCCGTCCGTCCATCCATCCATCTATCCATCCATCCATCCATCCATCCATCCATCCATTAGTCCATCCATGAATCCATGCAACCATCCATCCATTCATTCCTCCCTTCCTTCCTTCATACTTATTTGATGTTATTTTGAAATAGTCATGATAGTTGTAAGAAGGGTAATTTGGTTGTCAAATATGTTGATCCATAAATATATAAGCAGTGAATTCATACAACTTTTTCAGTGTGTGCGTATGAAGCCTTTGTATTCTTTCTGGAAGTCACAGCTGAGGTATGACGTCATATCTGTAGAATATTGAAATATCATATCTCAATTATGAATCTACAATACTGTTTATTTTACTAATCATCCTAGAGAGATGGATTGAAGGCCCTTTAACTTTGTAGAAATTATAACGACATACACAGGGTGCAGTGATCAAATTCAAGTTATCAATTAATAAAGACACAAAATGTATTGCGATGTGATTTTTATTGTCAGTTATTCAACTTGACTTTCTGTAATAACAATGTGACAATCACATGATCATCACGTGTTTAATAGTCCCCGCATCAGACTTCCTCGTCACAAACCATTTTGCATTGCATTATTTTTTGTTTCGTAGGTCGACTTCCTTTAGGTTTATTGTTCAACTTTTTCAAGACTCTCTCCAACAGCATCTTTTTCTCTGCCTCCTGTTTCCCTCTGTTGGCGTGTTTATAGGGAAATGTCTTCGGCTTTGAATATGATCGCGTCTTCTTCTTGTATCTGTCCGCCCAAGAGTTGACCGGCTTTCCTCTGAAGTGTCTTGGGTTCTGTTTCGTGTTTTTACCATATTTCATTGGGGGAAATGCTTTATTATTGAGTTCTTTGAAGTCTGTGCTTTTATCGGCAACCTTGGGTTTGGCATCATCTACTACACCAGGTCCTGGTATGTCGCCAACCACCTGGGTATATGCCAAACAGATAAAGGCTGAAATAAAACACAAAACACATTATATTACCACATACAGATACACACGTTTGACGGTCTTGGCACATGCGAAAGAGACTTTGGAGTTTGACGGAGAGGGCGCTAGCGAAGATTTGAACACGAGATGTTTTCAGCGATGACACTTTATTGCTGTTTAGTAAATACATATTTAAAATAATATAGAGACGTTGTGTTGTTGTTGAACTAATTCAGCATTCTTTTACATTATGTCTCTGAAATGGTGAAAATGTTTTGTGCTGTGTTTTCGTACAGTGTGATAGTTAATTTCGTTGAACATTGATTCCTCCAATGACAGTACCGTACCAGTCCCAGTGCCGTGGTACATTTTCCTAATGGCATAGAGAGCGTAACTCTAAACAACTGAACTATTTTCATAAAATCGATTCAAGAGAAAAACAATCAAAACTTGTCCACTGCGATGTGATATTTTAAAAATTCATGTAATTTGGACAGATTAACTAATACAATTTATGAGGAATATAATAAATAATCTTTATTTGTAATGGATTGTTCACCTAAGAACGCCAGTGAGGGTCATCCTTCATGGGTTCAGTGTCAGTGTATGAAAAATCGGAGAAAACTGAACGACTTATTACAGTGTGGTAAATTTGATCAAACCCTGAATGGGTTCGAACCCCGATAGCAGTGGTAAGAGACAACTCGGACAAGTGGTTTAAATAACCACTCGGCCACCAACAACCCTATTATAACCTTTATCTACGGGGGTGAGGGGATGGGGTGGGGGTGGGGTTTGTACACACAAAAAAACAACAAGTTGAGCAAAGCGGTATTGAGAGATCATATCCGAAACTAGAGCGAGAGTGGGCTTATAAGCGTTTTACTCAAGTTAAAATACTTACAAAAAAAAACATTTTAATCTTTCTAGTATACTGTTAATGATGATGCATATTTTCTTTTGTTGGTTGCATGATAATAGGGAATTCCTGAACATTTTCGTCATATCCTAATACCACGTTTAAGTTTAGTCAGCAAATGATGGTTAAGTATACATCATTAAATAGAAATACTTTGGTTACTTTTTAATAATTATGCAGAAAAATAAATACACGCTAAAAACATATCAACTCAGTTTGCAAGTGAAGACGAAATCTCTTGTAATATTAAATATGAAATAAAGGGGGTATTATTGATAATATTATCTTATCGACATCCCAAAACTCAGAACTTGACTAAATTGCAATGTGAAACTACTTGTATTTAGACACTTTATATTTACTCCCAATACTGACATATATGTACATCGGTCTTTTCTAAGTACGTACCTGCCACAAAAACAACAGCAATTGAGAGTGTCTTCATGCTTCGTCTTTATAATCGTGGCATTTTGAGGATATTTTAATTACTGGCAGTTCACCGGTCTGCTACAAGTGTGTGTATATTCTATGTATAGAATACAACGATGGGCAAAGTTCCATTTGCATTTCAGAACATTAGAATTAAAGCAATAAGTACGTGTGTTCGAAACAGACGCATTTTCTGTAAATCTGCAAAGGTAAGGGATGTGCGCTTACTGTGTGTGTGTGTGTGTGTGTGTGTGTGTGTGTGTGTGTGTGTGTGTATGTGTGTGTGTGTGCGTGCGTGCGTGCGCGCGTGTGCGTGCCTGTGTGCGTGACTAACCCCTAGATATCTAGTTACTTTTAATGAACGCTGTGACTTATCTTACAAATCAATTCTCGGGGGAGCGCCATATTTTAGAAAAACTGAAAATGATTCAAGGAAAGCACTAACTGCATGAACTGAATAAGAGACAACGGACAAATATAGATTATTTTATGAATTATATACATTAACGTTTATTCGAGTCAGAAGTGCGCCCTCATTGGTTACCGACATAGTGTACACCACTACCTCAGACTACAGTGATCGAATAACTGTTGTTTGGTCACGGTGGTCTGAGCCAGTGTACTACCAAACAGATGAGAGTGAATGTTATAATCAAAGTAAAATCAACTTTAAAAAAATATGATAAATATATCTGGTAAATAAATATACATTTGATTGTAATCATAAGTAGGACTAGTACTTGAATAGTATTTTTCTGCTGATTTGCATGCAGACGTTGTGTGGTCATTCAGATTTAAAAGCTGCTCTGGATGCAACGGGAGCGTTTTTAAAACAATGTTTTGTTAAGTACAAAATACTGGTAATATCGTACACCGTTAGCAGTATTGCATCGCTTTAGTAGGTAAACGTATTCTTTGCAGCTGTATATCCGACAAATCAATTTTGTTGCGGACCCCAAAATCAGCGCCCTCAACGACAGTTACGATTTCAGTCTGTTACTGTTTTTGGATACAACCGACCACTAACTAACGTCGTGTACATTGTCTTATTATTGGTATTTTAACAATTTTCAATAAATAAATTATTCGTTTTCTGATAAATGATAATACTCTAGTTACAGCCAATGTAGCAGTAAAGGGAATGTAGCTTCCTGTATAAGTGTATTGGGGTTGAGCCATTTTAGTTCTCATCCTACAAAAACGATTTTACTTTTAATGAATTCTGTTTGTGCCCCTAAATACAAACATTTCTAAAAAAAAATGTCGTCAGATCGAGAAATAGAAGAATTTTCGTTATGGTAAATGCATGTCACTAAAATAAGCAGTGTCAACAAAGAACTAGTTTTTCCCTCACTACAAATTGCTTTGTATTTATAGCACTACATACTACATTGTACTACATACTGATTTGAAATTGATTGTCTGAAACATTTTCAATTTTGGCCAATTTAGTTAGGGGGGGGGGGTTCTTGAGATCTAACTAAAAGAATTTAGTTTTTTACTCTACATTGAACTATTGATCTCGCCCCCTTACAGGCTAAAATATGTAGACAAAGAAAATTGGATATGACGATAACTTGAGACAAAAATATCACTATCATGACCCGTCAACATCATCAACATCATCTGAAAGACCCTACTATGTTGATTTCGTCGTTCATCTTGTTTGTTTCACTTTCTGATCAAATACAGCAATTTCCTTATATGGTCATACGAATACACTAACATTTCCTTCTATGGTCATCTACTCCTTGTAGCATTTCCTTATATAGTCATGCTAATACTTGTAACGTTTCCCTGTATGGTCATAATAATACTCAGTTGTACCCTAGCTTTCCTTATATGGTCATACACACTTTCAATTAAAAGTTGCAGCATTGACATACGCCACTGATTATGACTTTCTTTAGACACATAATCAAAATATCCAGGTAACTAACTCTAACTAAACACCCACTCAGCTATTGGAAATTTGTTAAATCATATACTGTTAAAATTAATCTAACAGCCATTTTTGTCACATTCTGACAAAGTAGAACTTTTTAAATGGCATGTTTGGAAACTTTATGGAAACTAAGAAAACATAATGAGGTAGGAAGGAGGGTAATAGTGCTACAAGTAAATGTGATCTAGTCGGAGATTAAAGTCGTTTTTGTACTAAATTACAACTTAGAACACACAAGTCTGTGGCCCTTGTGTAAGTTGTCAGACGACTAAATTACCAGTATTGGATAGACCAGATCAGTCATAAAAACTTGATTCCGGCCGTAAGGTATGTCGTGACGGGGCGCCCTCACACATCGGTAAACCCCTAGAGCTCGCCGCTGAGGGCGGAGCGACACGGCGTATCTTACATTCTAATTTCTGCTGTGATACTACTGATACAAGTAAAAGTAGGAAGTGGTGAAATTTAGACAACCAATCACATGTGAGGAACATAGGGTAACCAGGTGTTCTGAAATGATGAAATTTAGGCAACCAATCACAGTTGTTTTCAAAGGACATGGCTAGACAATCCAATTTGTGAATTGGTAATAGTTCCATTGAGTAAAATTATAAATATAACAAAAACAGTATATATGAGAGATATTTGCACATTTAAGAATTATACTACATAGTTTATAGCTTATTATATTTTGTATGTAAACTGAGACGGTTGGTACGTTTGTAAACTGAGAAAAAGTATAAATATGTTAAAACATTGCAAGTTCTATGACTACTAGTATTTAGAATCCATTGGTTGTCAGGTAAAACTATTGTCTTTGTGTTCACCATTCAGTTTACAATGTTCATCAGCCTTGTGTTCTCTGAGAAACCGTTCTAGCCAATCTCGTTCATTCGAAAGCTTCTCAATTTCTTCTTTTAGTTGTTTATTGCGCTCTAATTCCAACTTTTCTTCCTGGCGAGAAAAGCGAAAAATAGAAAAATCATTTGCTCAATTTTCTATCCAATGCCAAATATCAATATATTCGTCTACTTATTTAAGACCAGAACGAATTGATTACATTTGCTTCTATCATTTGCAATGCTATCGCATTCATGTATTCATACCTTGACGTGTGTGTGTGTGTGTGTGTGTGTGTGTGTGTCCATCTCAGTGTCCGTCCTCCCGTCTGTGTGTCTGTCTATATCTGCCTGCCTGTTTGCGTGTCTGTCTGTCTGTCTGTCTGTCTGTCTGTCTGTCTGTCTGTCTGTCTGCCTGCCTGGCTTGTCTGCCTGCTTGTCTACACGTCTATCTGTCTACTTCCTTTCATCTCCCACTCCGTGATAAATGAATACATACATACATACATACATACATACATACATACATACATACATACATACATACATACATACATACATACATACATACATACATACATGCATGCATACATACATACAGTAATCAAAGCATACCCAAGGTTTAGAGCTGCTGAGGTCATGTTGTTTTCAGCCAAACGTTATTATGCAAATTAGATGGTAATCCATCTATTTCAACTGTCATGAAATATCAAATATAAACAAGTGTACAGCAACTTGATATGATAATGTCTCGGTTTCTGAGAATTTGGCCTCATAATGTTTGTACACGTGCTGTATATATTACCGTGTGTAGTGGGGTTTTTCCACGGGGGAAATCCCCTGAAATTTGCGTAATACAGATCCTTCGCTGATCTGATTGGTTGATTTCAATGGTATGACAATACCTGAACTGTCGTCAGCACTTCAAGTTTCTTTTTCTGACGACATCTAGCGGCGGCAATTCTGTTTTTCTGACGTCTGAGCTGTCGCCGTTGTACATCCTCTGCGGTAAGCTGAAAAACAAAAAAGAAATTCGCCATATGATGGACAAGTTTACTAGAATCATAGACCCCACGAGTAGGGTCTATGCTAGAATACTCAAAACAAAACAGCATATAGTCTCCCTCCGTCACGGTGGTAATGATTTAACCAACTTGTCAGCAATTTGCGTTCACAGTCCACGGCTAACATGATAAACTATGTCGACAGGTACTAAATTCAGCAACGCCAGCGAAATAGATGGCTGAAGGAGGTATGGGTTTGGGGTTGGCTAAAGAGTGTTCATACCCCATCATTATACACGTATTGTGTTTGCACTATGTATCATATTCTCTCTCAAACATACACCCACTGACAAATTACAAATCGAAACAAGGCCGAATCATTTAAGATAACAATCTTTAGACCACTGTATTACAGTAGCTCGCGTCTGAATCACGTGGTTTTATGACGAAATAGTCCCCCCCCCCCACCACCACGGTCTAAACATTGCAATGAAACACGGCTCACAGACAATGTCAAACTGCCCATTCTTCAAACTATTATACAAAGCACGGCTGCCGATTGTAGTTTCCCCGGTCACCTATTATTCTTTAATCTATATTTCGAGATTGGAAATTAGCCAACATACAAAGTGCAAGTTTTTGTATGTTGTTTATAAATGCCATGTAGGTATTTCTCAATCACAATACAGCTGGATAAACCCAACTGTTTTACAATAAAGAATTGGTTGAATATGGAAAGAAAGTGACTGAGAAGACAGCATTATGATGGAATGTAAAACCATGACACGCGTTGCACGTAAACTAAAATCTAAAGGTGGCGAACGAATTTCATTTTGAAACCGAAAGTTACCTACCTACCTACCTGTCCGTGTGTGTGTGTGTGTGTGTGTGTGTGTGTGTGTGTGTGTGTGTGTGTGTGTGTGCGTGCGCGCACACACACCCGTGTATGTGTATGTCTGCCTGTATATCGGTCCATATATATAGATGGATAGACAGACAGATAGATAGTTAGATAGACAAATAGACATAGACATGCAGATAGATACATAGACAAACGAGGTATAGATAGAAGACATACACACACACATACACACACATACATACATACATATATACATACATACATACATACATACGAACGTACGTACGTACGTACGTACGTGTACATACATACATACATACATACATACATACATACATACATACATACATACATACATACATACATACATACATACATACATACAAACATACGACAGACAGACAGACAGACAGAAAAAAAGTAGACAGACAGACAGACAGACAGACAGACAGACAGACAGACAGACAGACAGAGATTACTTCGTCGCCTAAAACCTCGACATGACACCATAATATCAGAGTATGTATGGCAAGTATACGTACCTGGTCTGTTTTACTGGGTTCGGTGTCAATGTTTACATCTGGTAAACCTTTAGAGGATCTTCGATTCTTTATTTTCTGCCTTATTTCTTCTTTGACCAACATTGAGTAGGTCAGTTCCACGTCCTCTGACGTTGTCTGGTCAACGGGACTCACACATACTTCAGATATGTCAAACGTTGCCATTGCAGTACTAGTATTAAAAGGTTTAGCAGCCAGTACTCGACGGTGACTGCATGCATCACTGAGGGGTACTTTTTCCATATTCTTGCTTTTCATCTTCGGCGTTACGGTGCATTGACTGTAGTTTAAAAACGATACTATTTCGTTTAAAATAAGATATTGTCTATGGCATAATTTGATGAACTTGAGTACGACCGAGGAATGCACGTGACACAACTAAAACATTGTACGCTATTGAGACTTTGAACCGCTAACATAACTATGTCATTCCAGTACAGGAGAAATGAAAATGAGCACGGTAATCAATGTCGCCATTTACAATAACAATATTTATCGAAATTAAATAAATGGCAATAGATATATTAAAATTTTTATTAGAGTTTTCCTCTGCGAAATTATCATGTCTTAGATGTTCTATTTACAGTTTTCCTCTGATTCAAAATACTTAGCTTATACAATTTTCTTATCACGAACCATTTGACTAGCTATATACAGCAGGGATCGGCACGCAGATCGGTTTATTTTAAGAATGTACCATATGTTGGCAAACAATTTCAAAATATATGTTTATGTCCATTTTTAAATTTCTATGGGTAATATTGTCGATAAATATATGTCATATTAGACAACTGCGAATACGCCTCACACATACGCTTCATGTTATTTGTACATGAGTAGTTCAGTCGCCAGGGACATCTTGGTGGACTATAACACGGCATGGCAAAGCAATACGGCCTGCCACAACAGACCACTAGCAGACACTATCATGTGACACACCCAACAAAACAAAGGCTACCGGATTTTTAAGCCCGGCATTTAAGGTAGTGTATGAACTATATAATATGCACATCTGGTTTGTCTGGTTATATTAATACGTTTTCTGACAATCAAATACCCACCTTACCTAGTATCTGAGATGAAGGCGTCCGATTGCAAAGTGTTCAAAGTACTTGCTATTTCAGGTCTACCGTTGCGCATTCTAAATGTCGTCGGCGATGTCAATGTTTATGTTTGCTTTGCTCGGACAACTTTATAGCAATACCAGCGAACTAGGGAAACCCCCTTCTTGTCACGTGACATGAATGCTGGAAGTCCCCTACAGCACGGACTTGCATGTGCCTACAGCAAGGAGGGTACAGTAAACCATGACCGGGTCATGAGTGTGGACCAGTAGAATCGAATTGATATAGATGGATGGTGGGTGGATACTATTAGGTAAAGTCCCACTCTAGATGTAAAATCAAAGTAGTGTTTCTATGCACATACTTTAATATTTGTATCATTCGTCGAAAAGACCCTACTACTAAGTGTCAGTATCTGTCGATAGTAGAGTATCAGTTTAGCCTGTCTACTGGGTCAATCTTGTGACTCAATTACTCTTGTGAATGAGTCACAGATCCAGTACACAGGTACAGTATACAGGTAGGTACTGTAAGTATATATATTTCACAATGAAATCGCAACAATAGCCTATGTGCATATAGTCTTGCTGCTAGACGTTCGGGCTTTCTTTCGATACTATAAGCGAACGAAGTTCGTAGTGAGGGCTTGTTCCATCCTCGATAGCGATGTTCAGTCGTGTGTCGTATTCTATCGGAAGAACATCCGAGGTCTAGCAGATAGACTAATGTGCATAGTACATGTAAATAAACTCCTTACTGGTAGTAATTGAAGTACATTCCTACAGTACGTACTAACCCAGACCATGTTTTCAGAAATTGATATTTTTTTCTATCGGGGTCATCAATACTAGAACTCTTCTGCAGAAGCCAGAAAATAAAGTTTATCTGGATCGATTTTGAACGACTGTGACCGGCCAAATAACACAAGGTCACAATTAACAACACGTGATTAAACTTTATATCAGTCGCAGCCATACTTATTTGCATATTCACTATATTCACAATCTTGAGCATTACTTCGAATTCGAAGTACATTTGACCCATAACTATCCAACCAAAGCAAGATCCAATGCAAATTTACCAATCCCAAAGGCCAACTTGACTCGGCCAACTCGGTATAATTTTAACTACGCAGCAGTCAAGGCATGGAACGCAGTACCCCTACCAATTAAATCGCTTCACAGTCGGGAAAAATTTAAGTCTGAATTAAAACAGTTTTTATTCAGTTAGTGACATTCCGTATACATGTATATAGCCCATTTATTTATTTGTGACAGCAGTGATTTGTAAAATTTGTACAACTTTATGAATATTCAGTGTGTGTATGAATGTATGATTGGTTTGTTTTGTTTTTTCTATGAGTGAGTGTGACGCGTGTGTATATAAAGAACATTTGTTATGTATATATTTATTTTTTATAACAGTGTAACCAGCAATACATTATACTAGCATGTCAGTCAGGGCCTTGGACCTCGATTAGTTCAGAAAGAACTACTGTCCTTGGTCCTCACCAGAATTTTATTTTGTCCCTAGACGTTGTATTTTTTTTCTTTCATTTCTATATATTTATTCAATATCTGTATAATCTGTATAAGTGCTGGTGAAATAAATTCCAATTCAATTCAATTCAATATGCGTCTAGCATCTCAGACCACTTTCACTTTAGTGGCCTTAATTTGCATACACATATTCCTAAAAAACCCGCGCCCTCTACAGTTTAGATGGTTGTTTCCCAACCGTATTTTAAAGTGCTTTCAACTCCATGGTAGTTTTTACAAGATTTTCCTATTCTGGATAAAGTATAGGCCACAAGTTCGACAACTTATTTGATTTCTTCTCTCATGTCACACACACACACACACACACACACACACACACACACACACACACACACACACACACACCCACTTAGATTATTGTGATTGGTTTTCTTTTGCAACATGTGATGATGTGTTCGAAGTAATTTTAATGTTTATTACCAGGTGTAGTACTCGTAATAGTAATGAAGATATGTTATTGTTGTACAACATGACTGTTGCCACATACATGTACGCTGTTAGAACAGGAGTTCTAGTTTGTCTTGTGAAGTTCGTGTCACGCACAGGAAAAATTATATCACGGAAGATTTGCCCTTAGCCGGAACAAAGTAAGGGTCAATGATCAGTGAGTCGGGCCCTATGATTGGTCGTCAATCCTCTTCAGATTAACCAATTACCTAGTTACAGTTAACCGCTAGGTGGCGGTATGATTAGTCGATTTTTCATGGTTCAAGTTATCGATGTTCACGTTTCGTTCGCGTCCTAATTTATGAAATCGAGGTTGATAGCCGACTTTTCTAAAAATGCCATACGGGGGGAGGGGGTGTATCAAACATGGGTTTGCGGTCATTCTGACGAATACACACACACACATGGTCAATATTTGACAATTTAAAAAAAAAAATTAATTTGTCAGTAGCCTTATACCCAGGAATTTTGTTGCTCACATTAATTAACTTGCGAATTTGTCAGTTTGTCTAAAACCTGAATTCAATGGGCAAATCATGTCGGAAAAAAAATTGCACCATACCAAATCTTACATTATCAATCGTATCTGCTAATAATGTACAATATTTCACAGGTCGTCGTGACCTCTATTGTTGTAAATTTCAAAAAAAAAAAAAAAAAAAAAAAAAAAAAAAAAAATTGATGCGGAGTCAAGTCATTGGCAGAAGCAGAATTTTCAGACAGTTCTCATTGCTCAGCCACATTGTGAGAAGTGAAATTATTTCAGACATCTTTGTATTGTCTACTGCTGTACAGTCACTATTCTCCAGACCTGCCATGGGCATTGCCGGGACAGCAATTACCAAAATAATCCAAGCCCAAGGAAACATCCAGGAAATTAGTCATTTCTTTCTTTTCACTATACCAAGGCAAGCAATCAAATGTAAATATAACACAAATTGTGAAAGATTGTGTCAGCAAAAGTCCCCATTTCCAATCTTGGGCATCACATAGGAGGTTATATTACTACTCAGGCAAGATCAGTTTCGACAAGGTAAGTCAGGAACAATCTAAAAACTATTTCATGGTGTGACATGTTGACAGTTATTAATCTATGGACGTTGATGTGGTTACAATCACAATATAATGCTTTAGTCTATGTGAAGACCTATGCTGTTGTTTATGTACATTTTAAGGGACTTCCAATGTTTGCGCTATCTTGATTACAACAAGGTGATTATATTTGGCGTAACATGACAGAACCCCCCATCACGTGTCATGATGTGAGTGAAAGTGTGGTATACTTGGGGTATTTGCACGAGTACTTCCACAAGCTTAGAGAGTGAAACTGTAGCAGAAGCACTGCAAGCACGAGTGCAAGTACTCCCAAGTACCCAACACTGGAACTCATGTGGCATGGGATTCTGTTATCATTACGTGCTTATCTGAAACAAATTTACATAAAAATAAACCAGCATGATCACACACGTAACAAACGACCACATCCTCATTTGCATGCAGGTATGCAATAATATTTTCAATATTGCACTGCAGTGAAAATACTACTAGTGTGTGCGTACATGAGTGCAAGTAATCTGTGGTACATAGGTAATAATATCACTATCAGTTTCACTTTCTGTCTGACTTAGCTTGTCAAAACTCTTCTTGCCATTGAGGTAAGTAAATCATTCAGGCTCCCATAATAAAAACAAAAACAAAGACAACTTTTTTTCAACATAAAGACACATTTTTAATTATTCATAAAAACTGAAATGTTTTGTCTGTTTTGGAGATTGTTTGCACATCATGAATACATTTCTTGTCACAAAGATAAGACTAGGACATCCGATTACTGCAGGCAACAACCACGAAAACAAAGACTTGCAGTTCGCAACATGATTTTTACAACGAATACAGAAGTGATGGCGAATTCCATTTACAAGGTAATGTCTACGCTACCACACAAGTACTGATGATATACTTTTTCATATTACAAAGCTAAGTACTACCAAAAAAAAAAAAAAGGCTCATGAAAACAAAAAATAAAATCTTGTCATAAAACACTATTTCTTGGTCATTAAAAATGACTGACAGCCAACTCGAATTTTGCTTTGGCATGAAAAGCAAGCTCTATTAAAATGACTAAACAACAAACAAACAAGCAAGCAAGCAAACAAACACACGGATCAAATCTACAGACAGCCCATGGCATAGATCAAAACATTGAATATTAAGTTTGATTACATAGATGATAGAAGAGATAAAAGGTTTCAATCTAAGTACATAGAGTTAATGCCTGCTAACACGAATATACTTAGAAATCAATTCTAAATTGAAAGGGCACAAACATCTTTCCAACAATCTCCGTATCTTGGTATTTCAGATGAATAATTAGGTGATTTTTGCTAGCAAATATTCACACGTGGAAAAAATGATACACTGTACAAGCAGATGATAGAGAAAGGCAAGACAACTGATGTTCTTCATTTTTTTTTTTTGTCGCTCTGATTGCTACCGTGAATGTAAGTATTTTGGCACTTAACTTTGCAACTAGTGGAATGAATTGGTGCCAAATCAAGTAGCATTTGAAGTAAAATTACTTTCTCAGTACAAACTAAAGAAAATAACATAAAAGAGGATTTCACTTAATTAAATAGGTGTAAAATCAATATATTAACTTACAAAAGTGACACAGCTAGAAGTATATAGAGTATTTGCTAACACGATGTCCATTCAAATCCATCTCGCTTTAAATTCTCCTTATTAACAAAATAACCTGGGCGTGTAAAAATTGTCCTGATGAAATATTTGGGTGCCAAAATACATACATCCACAGTGTATCTGGTATATCTGGTATAGCGGCTGGCAAACTACTCGCATCTTGCCAGCCAACTTACGAATCTCTACATACCTTACCAAAAAAAAAAAAAAAAAGGGTAATGGCCAAAAATTTCTGAAAGGTTATATAGCACAAAACATTTGGTCACCATGGAAACGTCCAAAACAGTTACAAAGAATTTTCTGTATGTTTTGTATCTTTAAACATTATTATTATATATGTATTACGTTCTGTATGTTTCATGTACTCAGCATATTTACCAATTCTATATATTACAATTAAGACTAGTAGATATGGTGTAGTTTTTTTTTTTTTTTCAAAGATAGCTGAAGAGCACATGAGCACACAGTACTGATACACAATCTTAATAAAAAAAGGAACTTGTGTGGTGGTTTTTTTTTTTCTACTGGAGCTATGGCAATGATTCCTCTATCGGTAATAGGGAATGTTAAGACTCAACTCTCTGCCAACCAACGGATTGATAGGATTCAGAAATACTAGAATAACAAATCAGCTAGTCGATTTAAGATACCTCTTCGCCCTCAACATCCTGTACTTCGTATTTTTGATCCTCACCTGTAACATAGAAGTGACAAAAATAATAATTAATGTTGATCAACTTAACCCTTGTGATGCTGCGTCGTGGATATCATCGACGAAGCACTTCCGCATTCTAGGCCAGCCACGTCATGGATATCAACAACAGAGTAATTTGCATATGCTGTCAATAAAGTGACGTTGTAATGGGTTATTGTTGTCCCGCCCTTGTGCCCATAATAAGTAATGATGTACACGATGTTATCTTATTAAATATTAAATTATTCAGGCGGGAAACAGTCACATGTTTGATTTCTTTCACTTTTTTTGCCGCCGAATACAAATAGCGGCTACTTAGCAATGCCTAATATGGTGGCCACTATGAATATGGATGTTGACCTTTGACATTATGCTGATATATTGAACGAAGTAAACCCTTAACCCAGAAGACAGAGTTTTTCGCTTGACATTTTCTAGACAGTGATAGCAATGATGAAGAATTTTACGGGTTTGAGGAAATAAATTTTGTCCTACTAGAACGTATCGAAAACCCTCCCGATGGCTTCGACTTTTGGACTGATGTCGTCGTCAATGGCGGGTCCCGCGATCCTGCCGATGACAAACCACAGGTGCCGCGCCAATGCCGTACGATTACTCCAAGGTTGGTTTACATTCATGTTACGGCAGAATTTACATCGTTGTCGTTCGTTAGATTTTTGTCAACAGACGAAGTGTTGGATATAATCGTCTGTGAGACATATCGTAATGCTGCTATCCGTAGACTAATATGTATGCAGTATTTGTATATATGAAATATGCAATTTTGTTTGTACTCTCTGTAAACATCGATAGATAGTACTTGTTGATATTATGATAAATATTTTACTCAACACCCATACTATCTATTAATTTTTACACGTAATTTCCAATTGTAACCCTTGTATTTATCAAAAACTAAATTTCACATGCTTTTTTGACCAAAAACGTGTGTTTTATACCAATTTTCCCTAATTCCTTGGTCACGTTGCTGACCATATATTCATATAAATAAAAATTCAATATTTCATTATTATTGATATACTTGTAGATGAGACCATATCCCACCTGTTTTGGTGTAAAATGATCACTATCAAAACATTGTGTACAACTGTGTGCAACCTAAAAAGTCCTTGGCCTAGGGGGTAATTTGCATGGAAAGTCTATGGCATCTTAGGGGTTAATATGCGAGATACTTGGCGAATCTAGATATACCATCACTTACTGCTGCTGAATGCAAACACATTTAAAATGACAATGTTGGTTTTTCTGAGCTTCATAGGTGGTGTGGTGTAACAAGGAGCATTAAAAAAAAAATTATTCAAGTGGTTGAGGGTGCTCTAATTTTCAAAATGGACCACGTGATGGCACATATCATTCTAACATTTTCAAAATTTTGGATGTTTCATAAATTCGACTAAAACCAGTACATGTCAGTATGAAAAATGTTGACAGTAGCAGAAAATTCATAAAAAATGTGGAAAAGTAGGGGTTGTACTTGCTATAATATATTTATAATTGATGAGGTCGATGAATGGGGCTGAACAAACACATGATTACAAATTCCCATCAGTGTTTGTTCGGTAACTTCAAACTTCAAAATATTTGATGAAATGACATGACTAACCATCACCCTGCATGTCTGATGTCCAGAGAGTTAGGTTATCTCTTAGCAACTGCATGATTAGGGTTGAATCTTTATAACAATCTTCACTAAGGGAGTCGAGCTCAGAGATGGCATCATCAAACGCAGCCTTTGCTAGACGACAGGCCCGGTCAGGTGAATTCAAAATCTCATAGTAGAAGACTGAGAAGTTTAGTGCTAGTCCCAGACGTATGGGATTCGTTGATGGTAGCTCTTGCATTGCATTCTCACTTGCAAGTTTGTATGCTGACAAACTATTTTCGGCAGCTGATGACCTTGAAGAACCAGTGGCAAACTCTGCCAAATATCGGTGATAGTCACCCTTCCTGTAAAGATGTGAACACATGGTTACATCAATGATAGGTGATAGCACAATTTGGTCACATCAAATGTTACAACTTGGTCACATCAAATGATACAACTCGGTCACATCAAATGTTACAACTCGGTCACATCAAATGATACAACTCGGTCACATAAAAATGATACATACAATGTAAGGTACATGTAGTTGCTATTTTCTTATCAACGGCCCCATTTCTAGAGATATCTGGCATAGAATAGATAATCAATCTGATACTCCAAGCGAATTACTTGGAAGACATGCACTGATTGCCATTTCTGGGTAACATTGTACAAGAATTGTTGAATCACGGTTTTATGCAAGTATTTTCACATGAATGAAAAAACCTATAAACTCTGCTTGTGTTACTATTTAAATGTGATAATCAACAGAATTAGAAACACTTATAAATATGAAACACTACCACATACATGTACACCGATTACTTACATTTTGTAATAAAAGACTTTAGACTCGCCCAAACCAGTTGTTGGGATTAAATGTACCTCCAGTAACTCTAAAATGTCTTTGCAAATTTCTTCCAGTTCTTTCTCAACCTGTAAAATATAGGTGGGATGTCAATATATAAGTATTCCATCTAGAAATATTGAAATTTTTTGTCTGGTTTTCACCCTATCATTGATCTCAAATGTAGGTGCAGTTTGAATTACGTAGTAGCTACACATGTAATTCTTACAACAGTGCTGTGGGACAGGAATTTAGCCACATTAGTAGTTGGGCACGGCTGTTGCTTTGTTAAAATAACTGGCTATAAGTCCATCACAATGAAGGCAGTATGAGCTATGATTGTGGTTGTCTTAACACTTTCACCACCAATGGCCTCATGGGATTGTTTGTTCACCACCAGCTCCCTCACTAACATAGGGCGAGAGTGAGTGTGGTGTAATCAAATTGATGTAAAAATACTTACAGTTGCTCATTTTTGAAAAACAAGGTATCATTTCAATGGAAAATAAATTGTCTACATCATACTTGCAAATAAAGTCAAATGCCAGACACACAACCGAAATATGGATTAAAGTAATAAAATATTAATAAAACAAACATGAGTTGTTTATTCATTGACATATCATAAATAAACACAATATTTATGCTACACACAAAATTCAAAATACTAACATTTATGTTCCTACAAAACTTCTGTATACTGGTTAAATGGTCAACATTGGGGAAAATTTGGCAGAAAATGTAATTTTTCAGTCGTATTAAAAATGAATGAAAATAATTAACGGATCAAATTTATGGATCGTACTTGAAAACCGTTCACTTCCATGTGTTCAAAATGGCAGGCTAGATAAACGAGGCTAATGTGCTTGTGTGGAACTAGTTATGGCAGCATGTTTTGCAGCAATAGCTGCTGTTGAATGGTATTACGGCAGAGTAGGTGAATAAACTTTGGCATTCCCACTGTAGCGGGAATTGATGGGCGCCCTAGAGTGTTCCCGCTGTAGCGGGAATCGGTGGTGAAAGGGTTAAAAGGTCACAAGGGCAAATCCTGAAACAAGTTGTGTGTTTGCTCCTGTACCATAATGCAGAAAACTGGTCTCTTCATTAGGGGAAATGCATGGATGGTCACAGTTCACTGAGCAGTCTCCCACTGAGATAAGACCACAGACACATCATCTTATTTCCTGTACATTTCAACCATAGACCCTACTACAAAATGTAGCTGTTGCACAGGCCGATGTGACATCCCCGTTGAGGTTTGCCACAGAGACGCATCCCTTTTGAGTAGGGTCCTTATGCTTCAACATGTGAAGTAAACTTAAAAACCAATAATGTAGTAACCTATCAACATCAATGTAAATATTTTCCTTTGTGATTCTCTAGAAAGCACAGTAATATATGAAACATGACAGATATTTCAGATCGGTGTGTGATAACATCTGACAATTACTGAAAACTGAAACAATTGTTTAGAGTCTCAACACATTCCAAACATGTCACATAAACAGTTACACAAAAAGATTCCTACATGACATTTTGGCGAGTGATTCGCAGATTTTGTCAAGCCTTTCAAATCAAATAGAGCACTATTGATAGCAAGATTTACGGATACAATATAACCAGGTAAAAGGCTGATTCAAATTCATTCCCTACGTATGATAATTGAAATGCCACCACATTAAGTCTGAAAAGCAACAAATATGAAAAATTGGAAGCCTACATGTAATCTATAGGTCTTGGTCATTTCAAGCTTGCCTTCTTCTCCTTTGGTTTCTTCCTTCTGTTCGATACTACTGATAATTCTCCAGGATGCACGTCTTGCACCTATTACATTTTTGTAAGCAACTGAAAGAAGGTTTCTTTCTTCTACAGTCAATTCAACATCCATTGCAGCTACTGATTTCATATTTTCTACCATTTCTAGAGTGAGAGAGAGAGAGAGAGAGAGATCGATCAACATTAGTTCAAATGTTTGAGATTATATTCAAATTTTTGCTAAATCATTTTTGTAAGTCATGCCATAACTAGACGTTCAGTTGCACTTATTTATACAAAGCATCACATTTAATATGCAAGATATAGCTTGCTTACATATATTTATGCAAATCATTCTAATTATTATGCAAGGACTGTTTAATTGCATGTATTTATGCAACTCATCCTGATCAATATGCGACAATCTTCATAGCACACATGGGTCCATCAAATTCATTACTTCATTTATATCCTCAAGGAATACATGTATTTGTAAAGAAGCAGGTGGGCTAATTAGCATAACTTTAATGATAAACAGATATTTTCAGTTGTCGATAAAATCATAATACGATAAGCTATTCATGTATGCCATTCCTTGAAACTTTGTTATATTTTGCATTGCATTTCTGGATGTGTTTATCATACAAGTGCATAATTACTAGTATAGTCCTACTTCGAAAGAAACACTATATTGCCATTCAGCCGAAAACATCATGCATGGAGGACTAAGTAAATTTAAGATAAAGACAATTCATTGCAAATCAACAATTTTTTATGGCAAGATTTGTACATTCTGTATGTGTGTGTGTCACTCAGAAAACATTTGTTTCAATGGTAGATTTCAGTACAAAGAAGCACAAAAGCCATGGCATGAGCACGTCTTGGGTAGTTTAGAAACTACGCGATATTATCATTACTTATCCTTCGTTACTAGATCGAATGCATTGCGTAAATTTACCATTCACTATACCATGCTCTTCGTCTAAGGTGAACATGGTTCACACGTTATGTTAAGGCATCGTTCAAGAATAAACGAATATCTTCGTGTATACCGGAGTTAACAGTTCTCCTCAGCGACACAAAATTTGTATCAAATGCTTTTACAACTGTATCTTTGTCAAATTGAAAGTTCACGCTGTCGTTTGTACTTCATGTCATGGAACTCAGTGTATGCATTGCGGCATTGTTTCGTTTTTTCGGCCTGCATAGTGGAATGCCCCGGTAAAGTCGGCTCATCTTCCATCGCCCCTTGCATGTGGCGAACTACTTGATCAAATTTTACAAGCATGGATCGCATGATCAGTTTTATGTAACGGAACTTACAAGTTTGTTGGATGGGACGTTTATTTGCATTGCTGATGTAACAATTTTATGATTTGTTTAACATTTGAGGAAGACACAATGTGTACACTTCCTTCTAAATGTAATACAATGTAGTTTAAATTACGGATCCAGGATCCAAGTTGCGTCAAAGAAACCACAAGCATTATGCATAGATTCTCTGGTGCCCTATTCTAAATTGGCTTTGCAAGTTTAGCTAATGGTATCAAAAATATTCTTGCCAAATGCAGATTTTATTTGCATTTTGGCGGTGGGCAGCGGAAACACTGGTTTCCTTATTGACTGATGGAAAACATCTATTGGAAAAAATTACTTGATGGGTACTCTGGACTACAAAGTTGTGAATTGCCATATCAAATGAATTTACCATTTTGTGGTATGTTATCCACAGATCTAACGGACCACAATGTTTGCATGTATAATTCTGATATTGATATCATCCCACTAACATGAACATGAACACAATCTAGTCACTTGCAAACAACTGTGTATATTAGCTCTATTTACTGCATCATTACTCCTGTGTGCACATTTGTTGTCACATTGTGCTTCAGAAATAACTGATACAGGACTCGTAAAGGTTCATACAATATACATGCATCTAATAGATAAACCAGGGCATCTTTATTTCAGGTTTGAATTACTCATCTCAATGTTTTATGTTTGTCACATGCAAAGAATGGCTTGGTCTGAAATATGACCTCAGAGGTCAAGGACAACTTGAGTTTTTTAATCTGGAGATTTTCAGAACAAAAAGGCTGTGTTGGACAAAAATTGATGAGGTTACAAACATACAATACATGCATGGTGATGTGCATGATATGAATAATCTCATCTTTGCAATAGATTTCATTGAAACTGATTTGGCACATGTCAGAGAAATGACTGCTCACTGGCAAAAACAACCCTAGTACACATAGCTGTTGGTAAAATAATATCACAGATCAGATTTACAGAACTTTTTACCTTTAATTATTTTGATTTTCAATGAGACCTGACTGAAATTGGCTGTGGGAGTAATGATTGGCTTTCACTGTACATATTGGAACAAGTTATGGCTGAGTTGATTGCCTTTGCATACAACATATTGCACTATAATTTTGACCTCACACGATAAATTCCGTATCAGTTCACATGAACATATTTATTCTTCCAGGAAGATGGCTCTGTATCACAACTTATTGTTCCACCAAGACAATATGATGAAGTGTGTCAATGTGCATAACACAAGACACTGTAATCCTCTTTCTACCAGGGGGTTATTTCTTTGTACACAAAACATTTTAAAGTTGGGAAAAAAAGGACGATGTTATTGATCAAGGTGTTCTTTTCAAGAAATCTAGTGCTAGCTGGGGGAAAAACATAACTGACACACTTTTTGTTCACAGTTCGATCTGAGAATGTTCCACAATTTATGAATGCTTCTGCCATTACTTGGAATCTTATGATGCCATTTACATTTCATGTCTGATAATGGTTAACATAACATGGATGACCAAATACTGTGTATGCATAATCACGGCAAATTATAAATGTACAACAGTCTCACTCGGTTGCTCTCTGCCACAAAATCAATCAACATACACCTTTTTGGACACAGGCTAGTTAACTTTCAAAATGTCACCCAGGTTCAACTGAGGGCAGTACTGGGCTATGGCAACACTGGTTGTGACATCAACACATACAGATTAGAGTTGGTCAACATGACTGGTTTGTGGACAGTATAAAATCCATTACTTGAAAGTCAGCTTCTTGATTTCATTGGACTTAAATGGTAGCTAGGAGCTGAATGTGGGATCCGTCCCATACACAATATATACGGAGGATAAAGTTATACTGAATCTCTGACTATTTGCATATAAAACATAATAAGGTAAAATGACATACAACAGGAGAGATAATGCAACTGTACCTCTAAAAGATGTGTTATTGTTCTATGATCCAGAGCAAATCTTGTTGCCTAGATATCAGGCACACGCTTACTAATGGCAAATTGAAGTTGGTTGAAATTCCTTCAGATTGATGAGTTGGGTAATAGAAATCAAAAACACTACATGCAAATAGCTGCTCCAACATCAAAACATGTCTGGAATTGGTTGGTAATATCCTACTACAGTTCAAATGTGTAATATTGGCCAAGCTGAACAGCTGTGCTACTGATCAGGTGATAGACTAGATTGAAGTATACATGTATATTTGAAGGTCAGCTGAGGATATGAACTACTCTTAGTCTTCATTCATACAGATATCAGTAATACATGGCAATTTGTAAAGAATGACAAAATGAACACTGTAGAAAATGAGATTGACTTCAAATCTGAAAACAAATGACAAGTATAAATGACACAATAAGTAGACTATATTTAGACCTGCCTCTAGGAATTTCAATGAGTCATAACAATGTCTGAAAAGTGCAAATATTACTACTGGGACATTTAAAACAAAATGTTAAATGGGGAAACGAGAAACAAGCACAAATCGAGTATTTATTGATTGTCACCCAACAACATTTATGTTGGATAGTCCAGTACCCAGACTGTTCCATGGCAACAGTCCCTCCAGCTTGTACATTGGTTTTGTAGTTGGATGTGAATGATAAATACAGTAGGTAGGTGTTATCATCTTTATATTTTCACAAGTAAATACACACAAGTGAACATTTAACAATGGCAACTTTAATAGGCACCACTACTTGGACAATAAAAATAACTGCATTAGGCCTGGACAGGTTATATAAAATTCAACAAGGTCAGTCAATTTCATCTTCACCTCAGACAGCTAGGTAAAAATCTTGACATGTAAAGGCAAGGGAGGGAACGGGATAACAATAATTTCCTTTTCCAAAAAAATGCAAATTTAACAAGGATGCATGTCAGGCAAACATTCCTGCATGAGAATTTGTTAATTAACATGGAAATGAGTTGCCATATTCATCATACATACATCTTACATCCTGAAAGCACAGTTCTTTTTGTGATGGGCATTCAATGGTTGATCTTTGTAAACCATCATTGTTTATATTGCTAAACTTCATTGTGTTTATCAAGGAACAGTAGTACAACATGTTGCAAACAATTAAACTAATACATTATATTTTTAATCTTTAGACATCTAAAATGACTTTGGTGGCCAAAAATAAAATTAGTTTCTTTCAATTTTCATGTGTTTGTCAAGTAACAATACTTCATGTACATGTTGCAAACAATCCAACCAATACACAAAACAATAGCAATTCATTGCAATAATTTGCATTGTTCTCGTATATATTTTTATCTGTAGAGGTCTAAAATGACTTTGGTGGCAAAAGAGAAAAGTAAAAAAAAGGTTGTTATTTTCAATATAAATCATTCCTATCTAGTATGTTTTTTTCTGTTCCAAGTTCAATATCAATGTACAGTGAGTAATCAATTAAATCAATAGCTGAACAAAACAGGACACACACACACACACAAAAAGAAGCAAACAGTGCCATTAATTATTCATGCCAGTAATTCACTTCATGTTCCTGTTTGATGTAAAAATTTATGTTCCCATAACTGAGCCATATTCAAGGATACAAACCAAGCAGCGGTCAGGAAAAGCTTTTTATCTATCGAACATCACAATAACACAACATATATGGGTTTTACATTTGCGAAATCATTGTTTAGGTTCTTCTAAGATTTGAAAAAAATAAAGCTATTAATGTCAAATAATGACAATACACAGTAAGCTCAAAATGAGGGAAGATACACTGTAGCAATGGCATCAGAATCAATATTTCAAATAATGATTTCCTTTCAAACAAGACACTTCTGTGGCTTGCACACACAAATAGCTATGAATCCTGTTATTTTGGACCATTACATCATAATCATTAAATTGCTATTCACTAATGTTATTAGTTTTCCGATAGACAGTACAGTCCATTCATGTAAATGCTCTCGAGGCAAGTACACATCATGGGGTGTGATGTGGTGAATACGTAATTCTGAAGACAATATGGACCCAACAAGTCTTGACAGTGACCTCCCTGTCCCTATTGGGTGACACCAACTATTGTATCAGCAGTTATTATCTAATATAAAGACGTACGGTTATAAGGAATTCTTTATCGGAGAACAAAGCAAACATGTCCAGTTATAAGCGGTTTGATGACACATTGATTTTTTTTTCCTAAAAGCGACCACCGCCCAATCACTCTACCCCGTCTGCATTTCACAAAGCCAGGTATCCATTCTCACTTTCTGTAAATACTAGACCAAGAGTGTTATCCCGTAATAAAATTCAAGAACACCAGGCTCAACAAGCGACGATTTTGAATCATCGATTACTCTACACATAAATAATGTTTAACATTTTCTCTCATTTTATGACAACGAATCAAGCACGATCGTTCATGTCGGAACGATAATTTTTACGTTTACAGTTGTGATCACACAGTTGAATATTCCCAAGTAAATATACAGGCCCATGAACAATACTGTCTATTTTGTTACACAGAAGCATTAGTTTCATGTTATATGTTTGAAAGGAGGCAAACACATCAAAGAAGGAGTGTTTCGAACATAATTTCTCATTTCCTGGTAGTTCATGACACGGGCATGATTCATATTCAAATTCAACATGGCGACGGTGCCGTACCGAAACTGTTCTACAACTCGTTCACACACGATTTGATGACACGATTACCGACTGAACAACACGCTAAAATTATCGATTACATCGTGGCAATGGTATACTTTATATTGGAATACATTAAACTAACCGCTAATAGTTGAAATTACCCAAATATTCTTAGATTTATTAAAAATCCTGACCTATATCAAAATATACATATCTGCCTTCACTTGCTATGTTAAGGCAATGACAGATCCTACTACGATCGACTTATATAGCCGGTAGACAGTTAGGAGCATCTTACCATCATATCTCTCTGCCTGTTCAGCTAATTTAGCTTGGTAAACATAGTCTTCTCTGTCCGCCATGGTGGATGGTAGATTTTAAGCAGCGATTCAGATGGATTCTGCGAATACCTGTATCAGGATTTCTTCACTGTAAATCAAGATGGCTGCGCCCGCCAACATTAAAGTAGTTCCGGAGTTGGCTAGGTTGTCATATACATACGCTACACGAAAGGACAGGAAGTGCGATGGAAAGCCCTGGAGACCGCTTCTACACTCCAACTGGGTTGATATTCTTGCTGATTTTATGACATAACACGAATGATATTATTAGTTCTTCTACTATGTACATTAGCCCTATTATATCTCCAATATATATATGCTGCACATGAACACCAGAGTTGCAGCCATAACGTAAACATCATTTTTCGACGGAACCAGTGGAAACTTGAAATCGCATCTTTATTCTGGCACCAAAAGTGCAGTTTTTAACGTTTATTGTTACAGTCTTTAAGAATTGATAATATCTGGTGTAATCAAACTTTTGAAAACACCTGATTTGATGATACAGTTATCGGGACTACTTGTGCGGAAGAATATGCTTTAATATGTATGGTTCTTAACCACCTCTTCTTGACGTAAGGTCTACATACCCATTTCCATGGTAACAAACCCAGGGATTGAAGGTTATTTTGCAAAAACCTGGAGATAACCAACATCGTATGTGTATATGTGACGAAAACAATAATAATGTTGCTATTTACTGAAATATCATTACAAGAATAAATAGTGGTACAAGTTACTGACCACACATTTTGAAATTTTTTTTTTTTCATATGAACTTCGTCCATCGACTACAAATACATAACTATTTCAGAGAACCATAAAAAAATGCTAATGGGGATGATCTGGCAAATAGGGTCAATTTTGATTTCCTATATTTCAATGTTTTAGTTATTATTTTTTTAGGATGTTCCTCATCACTTTTACAAAAATCAGAAATGAGACTAATATATTAACAGGGTATCGGAAACTCTTTATATTATAATGTCAAATCAGTCTTTAAATTACTCTTCTTCCCATTTAATTTTCTTTTATGCAAATATATATGCAAAATTATGCAAAAATAATTAACATGGTTAAAATGGCCATATGGATGACAAATGGGTAATTTATTTTTGATTTTTGACTTATAACTAACCTTATTGTATTCACTTTATATCTGTATATTATTTTTGTATACTTTTACCATGCTTGCTATGGCATGTTGTTATGCAATAAAGATTGATTGATTTCATGTTTTATTTGGAAATACAATGTAAAACAGCATACACTGAGTCTATGTTAGTAACTCAATAGATTGCAAAAAACTAAAAAATTAAGTGTGTAAAAAGTTTATTGTACGTACAATAACAAACAATAAAAAATGTTTTGCAATTTATTGAGTTCCGAACAAGGAGTTCATATAATTGCTAGCACTCATGCGTCATGGGGTTCTGTTTATATTACATATGTTTATTTGAAGAAAAAAAAATTTCATAAAAACGACACTATGCAATCACCCACTTTCATGGAGAACGAATGATCATGTCCTCATTTGCATATAATTTGCATGTGATAATGTTTTCAGTATTGCACTGCAGTGAACACTAGCAGTATGTGCAAGCAGTGGTGCAAGTAAGCTCCGGTACATATGTAATGATTTTTATTATTTGTTGTGAAATAAAATAGCATTTTATCTATTATGTGTCTCACAAATTCAATGCAGCAACTGAAGCTTCTTAGACATGTCTGCAAAATAATTAGATACTATCCCCCAATATTTTTCTTTATTCAGCCAAGGAAAATACGAGTGACCTAAGGGGCCCTCATCAATATGAGTTGCTAGAGGAGGAGTGGTGACAACCCCATTAGCAGTATGATAAAATGGAATCTGTATATGATCTCTGGTACCAAGGACTCAGTGCAGATACTTGAATGAAAAATGAAACTTGATCTGCGGATATTTGTTTCACTTTGTACATACAGGTCATGACATTACAGCATAACTTTGGTCTGAGACAGTTTTTGTATTTGCATAATTATTTACATTTTTTCCTTTTTGTATGGGCCTGGATTTGAACAATAAATAGACAAGCCTTCATAGTAATTGAGATGTAGCCATCAAACTGGTTTGTTGTATGGCCAAGTTCTTGTGCAAATAATTTAAATTTGAACTTGAACTTCAAGGTCAAAATTCAATGACTGACTAGAAAGCGTACCACATACAATCTGGGTGTACAAACTTACATGGGGTCTCTCGGTATAAAACTTCCAAAGTTATTGAATCTACTATTTGACCTTGAAGATGCAGGTCAAGGTCAAGCTTAGTGTCCAGCTGAAAGCTTAATTTTATAAATATAGATGCAGACATTTGAATGGTGTCTCTAGATTCAAAACTTCACAGATTAATTCGTAATTTGCACTTTGACCTTGAAGATGGTCAAGGTCAAATGTCAATGTACAAAAAGAAAATTTACTTTTGCTGATATGTAGACACTTGATTTGAGTCTCTGTGTATTCAACATCTTGAGTTATGCTAAGGAAGACAATTTGTGACTATTTGACCTTGACAATGTCGGTCAAGGTCAAAGCTTAAGGCCCCGTTGAAAATTTTAACATTGATAATTTGATGGAGTAGACACTTGAAGGTATCCGTATGCATCAAACTTTTGGATGAGACAAAATGTGTGAATCACAAATATGGTTTCCTTTTTACCACTAAAGAAAGGTCAAAGTCACATATGTATGACTGTTGTATTTAGTACCGAGTCAATGTTATAACATTGCAGCATGTTATACCAGTAAACAGAGTCATGCTAGGATCCACGCTCATGTGGTATTTATGTTTTGATAAGTAAGGCACTTGTATGTCTCTGTACGAACCTTGTCTCATTGCTTACTAAAAGCAAGCAAAATGCACCAGTGTATTTTTGCAGGTTGTATGTACTGACCAGTTGGTATGCACTATACTTGAATAGTCTGGTGATATTTTAGTGTATGCAGTCTGGTTGTGACATTGCAATGCATGTATTGTATTCATGTAGTCCCATTGATATATATACAGCATGTAGTCTGGTTGTGACATTGTAATGCATGTATTGTATTCATGTACTGTCCCATTGATATATACAGTATGTAGTCTGGTTGTGACATTGTAATGCATGTATTGTATTCATGTACTGTCCCATTGATATATACAGCATGTAGTCTGGTTGTGACATTGTAATGCATGTATTGTATTCATGTAGTGTCCCGTTGACATATACAGCATGCAGTCTGGTTGTGACATTGTAATGCATGTATTGTATTCATGTAGTCCCATTGATATATACAGTATGTAGTCTGGTTGTGACATTGTAATGCATGTATTGTATTCATGTAGTCCCATTGATATATATACAGCATGTAGTCTGGTTGTGACATTGTAATGCATGTATTGTATTCATGTACTGTCCCATTGATATATACAGCATGCAGTCTGGTTGTGACATTGTAATGCATGTATTGTATTCATATACAGGTCTGGTTGTGACATTGTAATGCATGTATTGTATTCATGTAGTGTTCCGTTGATATATACACATGTAGTCTGGTTGTGACATTGTAATGCATGTATTGTATTCATGTAGTGTCCCATTGATATATATACAGCATGTAAGTCTGGTTGTGACATTGTAATGCATGTATTGTATTCATGTAGTGTTCCATTGATATATATGCAGCATGTAGTCTGGTTGTGACATTGTAATGCATGTATTGTATTCATGTACTGTTCCACTGATATATATGCATGTAGTCTGGTTGTGAGATTGCAATGCATGGGTTACAGTTATGTCATGTCCAGGCATTGTCTGGTGATAGCATGTTAGTCATGTATTCTTGTAGTGTACTGGTGAAGACCATACAGGGTTAGATGGCAATACCAACAAATAAACAGAAGATGACACAACAAACTATTCTCATGTACATATTTTATTTGCATTCGATGATACATATGTATGAATTCTGTACTGCAAACATAGACATATCTAAGCATTCGTCATACAATACATTTTGAGCATAGAGGTATTTTGGGGTCAATCAGTAAATTTTCTTTTTTTTCTCACTTTAGGTGCGTAAACCACTTGGAAGACTACCCATCATGCACCGGGAGTATAGTGTACATTAATCTCATTTTCCATAGATTTCATTTTCATCTTGGTATGTATTTCACATTTCATTTTAACTGGATTTAACATTCGGCACATTTTTATTTGCAGTTCCCATGGAGACAACTCGGTATGGCCTCAGCAGAATTGCTGCATTTAAGATATTGACAGCATAAATTGAGCACACACATCCTTTGCACAGATGTAGGGGTTCTAAACAGCAGAAGTGGAGAAATATTTTGATGTCTTTTTAACTGTTTACCCCTAATGTGGAGAAGAACACTTTCAAAGAAACACAAAGTTTTTCAATCAATCACAACTCAGGGAAAGCCATATAATATGATCAGTGCCAAGGCAAATGATATGTCAAACAAACAAAATGGCCAAAATGAGTGTCCAGCTGGAAAAAAAAACCCACTGTAATTCACCAAGGCAACCTGCACTTGTTCAGTCTCATCATGATAAACAGCAGATCTGGAGATGTGCAACAAATGCAGCAGTCAAGTTGAAAACAAACTGCAGGGAAAGCAACAGGCAAACGACAGCTATATGTTAAGTTGCCGATATGGTGTGAAGTTCTCCTGGTATATCAGAAGAAGTTTGGTATAAATCCATATTCAGGTATGAATTTCATTGTCATTGTCATCTCTTTCTTTGCCTTACTGGTAAATGCAAAACTGTTCACAATGACAAGTTTTAGCTTTTGATATATTAGTGTATTCAGTATCTATATGCCAATTCTGTAGGTTTTAAAGCATTCAACGTGACAGTTGAATTAAATCTATGGGAAGACATACCCTTTAATAAAATAATTAGCTGCTACTGAATATTGAATGGTTTCACTCTTGCACATTTTCATACCCAGTTTGTAAAAACTATCACTATCACGCTGGCCAGATCACTTTCTACAAGCTAAAGACAGAGCCAACTAAAACTAATGACAAGCTGGTATGATAATACAAACACTTGGATGGTTCAGTTTACTTTGCAGCATTTTGTGCAGACTTCTACTGTACATTTTTTTTTTTTTTTTTGGGGGGGGATTTCTGTCTTCATTTGCTTGATTTCTCTGCTATCATCCATGTATGTAATCAATTACATGTATAAATAATAGCTCTAGTTGTGTCTGTCTTAGCTTGTTGACACTATTGTGCAAAGCAGTCGTAAATGAATATTACCTTGAAAATGATGACACCCACTTTATCCAATGTAAATGCTAAGTATGTACTGTTTAAGCGACGATGCCAACTATGTCAAACATAGTAATCTTGCATATTTAGAAACAACACAGTTCCTCCTTCAGACAGAGATTCATTGTTATTTGTGCTTCACGTTGCTTCCACTGTGACAGCAACGTGGTGAAGCACAATCATGAATTTTTCAGTGTACCTTCTTCACACCACCTCTGAATCGGTTATTACACTGGTAATTGAGTCTTTCGGTTTACTAAGATAGACACAAACTAAAATTCTTGTGGCAACATGTTGATACAACAGTGATAAGCTACTGAATGGACGTTGGTTTTGCAGAGTTTTGTTGACGGAGTTCCATGATACTCTTACTTACACACTTCTCTCTATATCCTTCCATGTTTTCAAATTGTTTCTCTGTATCCTCTAATTTTCTTATTCTGTGTCTATGCCTTTAGCTCTTTGGAGAACAGGTGCTTTATACATTCATTTATTACAATTCCACTGCAGTGTACTGTTTTGGGACTTCCAGTGTTTACACTATCTTGATCACAGGGTGATTAGAATCGCACAACAGAGGAACATCCATCACCCACTTGTGTAATCTACCACACTGACGACCAATATATTTAGTTTGCGCATATCTAAGCTTAGGAAACTGAAGTCTCAATTACCAGTCGGATCAATTTCAACCAGTTTTCCTTAGTAGTTTATGAATGAATGAATGAATGAAGGCAATGACCTTCACTCCATCACATTTGCTGTTTATCATGATGCCACTTTCCAATTGTAACCACCATTTGGTCTACTCTCTTACTCCTACATAAAAACATAAAATTTACATAACAGTGCTCCCTAACATCACACAAGGTAACCTAAAAGTTATTTTGAGACTGACGGATTAGTAACACATCATTAAAAAATCAGAGAGTGTGACTCTTTAAAAATAAAATTGATCATGCATCATTTGAGGAATATAATAAGCTCTCTTCCTGATCATTAGGATTTTAATATCTACACGCAACTGTCGCTCCAGACACTGGTAAATGCTTAGATCAAGACACTAGTAAATGAATGATATACAATCATTTCAGAATTATTAATAACAAATACAATAACAGGGCTCAACATTAACAGTTTTCTTTGGTAGTCCTAGTGGGCTACCAATTTCAGAAATTGGTAGCCCAAGGATGGTGACCTGTAGTCCTATATTCATGAACTGAAAACAGAGTTCCTCTATTGGAAATATGTGTATTAAAATACTTTTTTGTCTGTAAATCTTCCATCCTTTACATTTGTAAACCATCACATAATCAGTAGTAGCCTAAGTGGGCTACCAGCTAGAAATTATGGTAGCCCCATGACAAGAATTGGTAGTCTGTGGACACAGGAATACTGTTAATTTCGAGCCCTGAGCAAACAAACGTTAAACAGACAGGTGAATGTAAATACAGCCCAATAGTTCATTGAATGTTTTCAAAATTTAATTACAGGACAGAAGGACAGAGGTGATGATTAAATTAAACTCAAAAGAATGTACATCAAGCAGTATACGCTACTTCTAGCTGCAATGGTGGCCACTATTTTAAGTTGGGAGAATAGACCAAAAGGTGTTTGTTTTCAATCATTCCAAACCAATGCAGTACCAGGTACATTTGCTTTAACCCAAGTTTATTGATGATTTTAAAAAAAGAAGAAGAAGAAGGAGAAGGAGAAGCAGTAAATTAATCAAAGCCCAGTGAGCCAATGTGACCAGCAACATTGGTAATGGGTTTGAGAGTATCTGTTGAACTACTGTCACCATGCTGGTAAAGCTGGTCAAACCTCTGTTTTAGTTCCTCTCGCAGTTCCTTCCGCTGCATTGACACTTTACTCTGGTTGGCAAAGAACATCTGTTTCTCTTCCTCTGATATAAAATTCTCTTCATCTGAAGAACACGAGTCCTGCATTGTCAAAAAATATAATAAAAATATGACATTTTTTTTAAACAGTCGTACTAATCAAGCACTTACTTGCCATAACAAGAGTCTTGTTAGTTTAGTGTAGTAGTACTAGTATGTGTTTGTGTGTGTGTGTATTGAGTATTGTTGCTTTTAATGAACCAGCCCAAGGAAGATGAGCCAGCCACATTGAAACATCGCTCTATAAATTTGGGGATTGGAAGAAAGGCTGATGTCTCGAACTTGTACATGCTTCCAATCCTGAAAGACTTGTAATATACTTAGGTTCTGTGAGTCACACACTAAAAAGTCATATCAAATTTCATGTCATTTCCTGGGGTTTCTTGGAGCAAATTAAATCTATTCTCTATATATTCACAGACATTCTAGGAGTAACAGCCTGACTATAATGTATCCCCTGATGCAGAACATGTGTAATATTGATTAAACACATATAAGCTTGTATGGATTCTTATGAAGCTAGATGTTATCCTGTTTTGTATCTGGTCAAGCTAGATGTTATCCTGTTTTGTATCTGGTGAATAAACAATTCAATTCAATTCAATTCAATTCAATTCAATTCACTTCAATTCAAAGATGTCTACCTGAAGCATGTCTTCAAGTTTCGCTGTCCATCCCATAACTTTGTGGAGTTCTTTTTCATCTCGACACTGGCATATACGACATAGCCCTTTCCCTTGGTGACTGACCTGTGTATACATAAGACAAGGCAATTGCTTGTATGATTAGATGACAGGAACAGAGGGTACAATTAGTTAGCATTGTTTGATGATAGCATGATGTACATCCAGTTCTGATTCAAAGAAACCCTGACACCACAATAGACTAGTGTTTATCAGTCTAGTATAAGTTTACAGAGATCACAATCCTTGTGTTCATGTACTTGAAAAGTAAACTAATAAGAATTTTAGATCCAAATTTTGCCTTCCATATAACATGAATACATACAGCGCAACACACCTAGCAATCTACATACATTGACACACCTACTGACATCCATACTGGTACACTGCAACACATCAACTCACCTACACCTACTTATAAATCAGTCCGTTTAAATAGCTGTTAAATCCGACGTTTCGAATAAATATTCTTTTTCAAAGGAAAATCGACGAGATACAAAAATGTTAGGTTAAAACCTGAACATTTCTGAAAATAAACAATAATGTACTGACCTACATACACTGCCACACATCTACTGACCTACATACATTGTAACACTACTAACCAGAAGTACCTACATACATTGTAACACATCTACTCACATACAAAACATTGAAATTTGATTGATTGACACATCCACTACAATATACAATTCGTGAGTTGCCTTTGACATTGACCACAACAAATCCCTATAGTCCAATTCACATAAAAGGATGGACTTACCGACATATCTTTGTTCCATCTTTTCTTAGACTTCGACAAAACCATTCCATTCTGTACACCACTCTGACATTCAAGACACAAATCTTCCAATGCTCCTGCTGGAATGTCAATATACAAATAACCCATGACTAAACTACTGTCTGTGGGTGAAAGAGTTGACTTGATATACTTTTTCTGATGAGAATATTGATGACAAGTTACACTTGACAATAATTGACGACTTTTAAAGCTGCAACTGAACAAATTTTTTTGAAAATGTTTCATTGGATTCAATTAACTTACTTGTAACATCCCACACACTAAACAATACTGAATCACCTCTGGGTGAATGTATTTTTAACAGGACGGTGTATACATGATAAATCAAATCAAATTAACGATGATCATGATTTAAATCTGTTATTGCAATACTAATGGTTAAGTTTGACCACTGATTAACATAATCTCTGATTGTTGGTATTTTAACTTTGCTTTTAATAGACTGTAGTTGCCTGAAAGAAAACGATCAATTATGTGTGTATGTGTGTATGTGTGTATGTGTGTATGTGTGTATGTGTGTGTGTGTGTGTGGCATGCAGACTATACTTGCATGGGCTCATACTATTTTTAATATATAAACTGTAGCTTGCAAGCTTTCATTGCAGAGAAACTAAATGAAATCATGCCATTTCTTCATTCTATTTTTTACCTGGACTTTCTTATCCTTGACATACACCTTTTGCACAAATAAGATGCACGTCACTGTTTTCTCTATTATCTGAATGTTTTGAAATTTACATGAATGACTCTTACGATCTATGCAAATAAGGATTTTTATAGATCTCTGCTTTGAGAATCAAGTGTTCTGCCAAGATTGGGTATACTCTGTAATACATACACCATTAACAAGAAGCAAGATAACCTTGTGCCAAAGCGATACAAGTAAAGTCAATACACAGGCTCACCTGGCGGTTGACAATCTGACCCATCTCTGGAATGACTTTCAGAACTTGATTCACTACAATACCCTCCATCATTTGGACTATGACTACCTTCGTAACCGTTACTTAGAGATTTGCTACTATCACACTCACACACACTATCGCCATCACCGTTGCTGTTAAGCTGGGCTGAAGACGATCGGCTCTTACTCCTCCCATCACACTTTCGCCCCTCTTTGTTTGATGTACATGTATTACAACTGCT
Organism: Glandiceps talaboti; assembly: GCF_964340395.1. NCBI lineage: Eukaryota > Metazoa > Hemichordata > Enteropneusta > Spengelidae > Glandiceps > Glandiceps talaboti. The sequence continues at coordinate 16,170,844 of NC_135566.1, read as the reverse complement.
ATCGTCGTTGTTGTCGTTGCTGTCAACCTGTAAAGGGAGTCATAATCCATGTCAGGACAGAGTTCTCTGCGGTGGTTGTAGAGACTCAAACATAATATTGATATAGCACTCGATCTGCACTGCTAGCTACACTGAAACATTTAACACAACTCAATTATCAAATCTGCAACTGAAATGACACTGATATGATTTTTAGCTAAGCTGAAGTCAATCATACTAAATAGACTTGAGTCACACATTAAGCAATTGTCCAACAAGTGCTCATTTTTTGACCCATTGAAGTTGGTTCATATTTGATTCTCAGAGTGCCAGAAACCAAAAACACTGCTCTGTTCATCAACACTACAACGCCACTTTATGCAGACCATTGATTATTGAATGGTCATCGTTTTATGCGAACGACTGTCCTTTTTTGTGTTTACCTGTTTACATGAAGGACTAATGTACTGTCCCAGTGGTTTGGAATCAGAACACTTAGGTTTACTTTTCCTGATTGGTTGCTTTTCGGGTAACACAACTGGTTCAATTTCCTCTGTGCTCTCCGTTTTACTCTTCTTTTTGGCTTTTTTCTTCTGCTTTTTCTGTTCTTTTCGTTGTTGCTTTGCTTTCTCAGCTTCTGTGATTTCATTGCACACCAGCTCCAGCATAGTAACTCCTTGTTTTTCTTCAATGGCAACCTTAGAGCAAACAAAACACCCTCTACATTATGCTTTGTTTTTTTTACAAAAAAAGATATGATAATATTCCTATTTGGCAACTTGTTCATCAGTTGTCTGGTTTAGCGTTACTAACTGAATGACTTCAATGCATGTGAGCTTACACAACACATAAGAGAACTTAGAACTTTCATACTAATCAATGGTGAAAAGGTAAACACTTTCTGACCTTGTCGTCCAACAGAAGACCCCCACAAGAGGACACCTGAACCCCTCCCCGACCTCATACACACACTGAGGAAGAAAACACTTCCTGACCTTGTCCTCAATTCCATACAGACCCTTGCAAGCGGTCGCCTGAACCTCTCCCCCCTCTCATACACACAGAGAGGAAGAAAACACCTAACCTTGTCCTCAAACTTCCCCACAGAAGACCATAGCAAGAAGGTGCCTGAACCCCTCCTCAGCCTCTCTCTCTCTCACACACACACACACACACACACACACACACACACAAACAGACAGACAGACAGACAGACACACATTTTTCTGAGCTTGAGCAAATATGCCTCCACAGCATTCACGTTTCTTCATGTAAACATATAGCTCCCATACTCTAGGTAGGAACCAAAAGCAACTGGGTTACATATGATATGGTTAGTATAATAATGTGGAAAGATGCCAATGTGTCAAGGTGGCTGTTGAGTATATCCTACCTCAAAACTCTTTTTCAAAGCATTGACACCAAGGTAGAACAACATTTGCCATGTTTGCTCCTCAGCACGTAGTTTTTGCCAGATACGATACAACCTTTCATACAGCTGAATACCCAGACATGTTAGAACTTCTTCCTGTGCAATGTCAATGGTTTTGGCATGTCTCTCTCGTCTCCTGAAAAAAGCAAAGCAAATATTATCCATTGTTTTAAAGTTCTCCTTCAGATTACTTCCAAGTTAGATTACAAAATGCAACAAACACCAACACCTGAGAGTAATTTATTCATGTGTTTTGTCTGAGATTTTGCTTCACTCAGTTTTTGCTAATCAAAACCCTATAGTGAGACATTTTACAGAACATTCAGTACCCTTTACCATAAATTATTAGAAAAACTAGTATGTGGTTTCTTGTGGATCACATTACAAGAACTATGACTCAACAATATATGCTTGCATTACCCTACATCACATTAGGCAACCATATCTATTTCAAGGCTATATCATCTGGGAACGGCAATGTGGAGGTGGATATCATGTTAAAATACATCTTGTTTTCAGGAGTGACCATATCTCATTCACTTCAATAAGGTGAATTATTACTATAAAGTGAATAATTTCAATTTGTACAAATGTATACCTGATCAAAGTTATACTTTTATAAATTCTGACCACAAAAATTTAGATTTCATCATTCTACATTAGATGAATTACAAATTGCTATGCTTCTTAGTTGTGAATCATAGCCTTGCATGCATGAATCATCATTCTTTACTATTGTCTTTGTTAACACATTACAACACTGGTAATCCAGACTTCGGTTTACTAAAACAGATGCAGACTAAATCTATTGATCTTCAATGTGGTAGATTACACAAGAGGATGATAGCGGTTCCTCTGTTGTGCGATTCTAATCACCCTGTGATCAAGATAGTGTAAATATTGGAAGTCCCAAAACGGCACTGCAAGTTTATGGAACTCTAAATAAACTAGTTTGCAGAGACACCTCCCTACTGAGACTATAATTAAACCAATGTCCATTCAATAGTTTATCACTGCTGTATCAACCTGTTACGACAATAGTTTCAGTTTGTGTCTATCTTAGTAAACTGAAGGCTCAATTGCCAGAGTAATAATACCAATCCCATGTTGATGTTACTGGGAAATGCTCAACTATAACATTTCATTATGCAACCATATATCAGCGGGCCAAAGTGCATGTTTAATTCAATTGCTACATGGTGAATATCATACTTGCTCTTGAAATGCCACTCTCAATTGCATCATATTGTATATCTTAACTGGTTCAGCTGTACTTATCAGCTATGAAATAAACTCTGTATCACATGGTTATTTCCTAAACAAGTAATACAGTTTTTATCACACAGTCTATTTCTATAACATGTGATAGTCTTTATCACAAGTCTATTTCTATAATATACAAGAAATTTATTATCACATGGTCCAATTCTAAAACTTGCAAGAAAGTATTCATCGCGTAGTCTATTTCTCAAACATGCAGTAAAGTTTTTATCACATGGTCTATTTCTTAAACATGCAGTAAACCCTGTATTACATGCAACTCATTCTTACCCGCCATTAAGATCTGGTTCAGCTCTACTTATCAACTGCGCAATAAACTCTGTATCACATAGGACGTGGACATGTCTTTCCTGTGGACAACATCGCAACCCTTCATACAGTGTTGGACAGTAACCTTTCTCTTGACAGCTATCGACCTCACCAATTAAGATGTTGTATGCCCTCATCACTTTGGATTTACACTCACAACAGAACCTGGTGAAGAAATGAAGAATCCGTCAATAACCTGTTGCTCTGACAATCAGTGACCACAATCACACAATACAACTCCACACACAAGTTTTTAAATGTACAACACTGACCTGTTGCCATGACAATCTGCGACTACATCCATACTCCACACATGTTGCTATTTAAATGTACCTCACTTACAGTATGTAAAAATATATATTTCTGGATAACACAAAAGGCTACACTGTTACAGAGAGCACTTTAGCATACCTATGTTTACGGAGATAGACTTCTGTTGTTTCCAAAAGTGCATCTGCTTCTATAACAGTAACTTCATCTCGACATTCTTGAGAGAGGACATCCCATACATCTATCCAACTCCTGAAAACAAATAAAACATTATATGAATGACAAACTGGCATGTCAAATTGTATTCCATACTTCGTTTTACCTATACCATTGACAATAACTATCCTGAAAACAGGGTACAAGCGCCATTAAGTTTACATTTCTAAGTTTCTAAATCTCATCTCCGTTTGTATTTTTGATGTTGTACACTGAGATTTTCTGTCAATTGCCTACTTCATTTTTAATCAAACCTAGGAGACTCTGGGCAGATTTGAACCCAGACTGCAATGGTTAGAGGCACATGAGCTACCACCTGCTCGGTCACTGACAATCCCAATACGTACCCTATCAGTTTGGTCTTCTGTGTGTCTATTGAATGTAACATGCATCTCTTGTTTTTCTTCATTTTCGGTATGTTGTCCATCATTGTGCCCAACTGTAACCTGTCACAGGGGAAAAGAATACACACAGTAGTCAGAATTGTGTGAACACTTGTATAATCACCAAAAAATGTTCAACAGCTTGGTAGATCACATGATTTACAAAAGGTTATAACGCAAAAGCAGTTCAAAATTTTTAGCATTGTGCTTTCGATCTGTCTTGGTTGACATTCCTCATCTGAATGACAAATTCCATAGTTACAGCTGACCACTAGGTGGTAGTTGGATCAGTCGATTGCAGATGTTAGATCAGCTGTAACTATGGAATTTGTCATTCTGATGAGGATCGTCGACTGAAAACTAAATCCTAAAAAACTTTGAACTGCTTGTGTATCATAACTTTATAAATCACTCGTATAATTACAAATTTATCATAAAGAATTAAATTTTGAATTTGGATTGCCAAGAAATTCCTGCCTTATATACTAACCACTCAGAAAAAACAAAAATGTGGGTTTCGTTGAATATGTATCACAAATAATTATCAAAAGACAAACTTCATACTTCCTCTTTTCATATCTGATAAATATTCACATTTCAATTCAATACTTACCCTCGTATGTAGAATAGATTATAGATAGCGTTTGCATCAAATAGCGTTTCATGTACTATTGACAATACAGCGTTTGGTGCCACTACGAGTGGTTCTAACGCCCTCTGATGACCAGACTTGACCAACTGATGAAACATACGTTCAACACTGTTGCAAATAAAAAAGACAATACTTGTGAATATTGCAACACATGAAACTGAATGAAAAACACAATTCCATTATCTCTGTATTTCCCCCACTTTCATGCATTTGAATCATTACGGTGCTTCCAATCAAAGTATGAACGACAAACTACTGAAACATATTGATACATCACCAAAATGCATTTGTGTCTTTGTACAAAATTCAGTAGGGTCAGATCAAAGATGTGCTGCAACTGTGAGCGTCATTGCTGATAACTTCAATTATAACAAATTTTCAAATTTGGCACCTCTTACAATTACCGAGGTTTGTTGTCTGATACACCACTCTGTACATCTAGCCATGATAGATTGGGTTTATTTTCAACAATGAACATTGTGCACGACTGTGTTTTGCGGCATTATCAAAGTACACTGTTATATGGCAATGTTGTGACTATACAGTGTAGCTAAATCTATGTCAATGCATCAGGGCAAGTTCAGTAATGTATTCAATATGTTGCAATACTTCATTGTTCATACTTCGTACATAACTGGAAGCACTGTAATCTGAAGTAGATTATGAATGTCTCATATTGGATAAATATACAATCCAAACAAATCTTCATACCATTTTCTTCTTTAGTTATTTTACACATTACAGTTACACAACTTAAGAATTATATAAACTATAAATAATGTTTGTGCATAAAAACGACAAACTAAAATAATGTAGGATAATATAAAAGTCCTGTAAGAATTTCAAAGTGCTCAGTGTTCCTCCTGATGATTACAAATCTTGTTGATGTAATGCTATGTGGGCCTGTACAACTCAAATTAAACTGCCCTTTTAGAACTATGACACACAGGAGTACAAGACTTGACCCTTACACTGTACTATACACTAGTACAAATACTCAAGTGTGTTTATAACTAATATTGGGAACCCCAGTAACAGAAAGTGAGAAAGGGGTAAAAGTTGCACTGTGTCTCACACAATTTACCATAATTGGGAACCTCGGTTATTTTGACACCATTAGAATATTGTGTCAATGAACTAATATGATGTACACAAGTAAACTAATGTTCCAAAGTCACAAAGGTAATTAGTGACTGATATTTTGACTAAACATAGGATGACAGACTTCAGTACATGTGACCTTCCTGACAGAAGGGCCTACTCAGGTGAAAGAACTAAATACATGATGTTTACTTTGTTGTACAAGTAAGTTGGACTGGGTTTGAAAGCGAAACAAGTCTGTTTATCTTTGGTTTAAAATAGCTTTATTTTCCAACGTTTCAGCCTTACACAGATGGCTTTCTTCATGGAATCTATAAATGAATGAAGTTGGACGGAAACTTTAATGTCCTACAAGGGTGTCCCTCTGTTTGTGACTGGCACAACTCTTGTGATAAGACACACAGAAGTCACCAAACACAGTTACTCTCGAAACACACACAGACACACAGACACAGACACAGACAGACAGACACAAACACACACACATACACTAAACTTACCTCCTCCTACACCCAACACAAGGCACCATTTGAGACAATGTATTGAAAAGCTCTTTACTTGTCACCATCATTGCCACAGCTAGTTCATCTTTATTCAGTAGTTCAAATTTCTGTCAAGATATCCAAGACAATAATTATTTTTATTACATATGTACCAGAGATTACTTACATTGGTACACACACATACTAGTGGTATTTACACTTCAGTACAATATAGAAAACATTATTGCATACCTATATGCAAATGATGGCACAACCATTTCGTACATGAAAGAATGCGATTGTACAGTATCACTTTTATGGAATTTTGCTGTTCAGGCTAAACATATAAGAACAGAACTCCATGCTGTGTGAATGCCAGTATGGGACTAATTGCACTCTTGTGTTTACAGTGGTTTCTGCTGTATTTTCACTCGCTATGGTTATGAAAGTACGGCTCACAGAACACTGCAAGCACTCGTGCAACCCCCCAGCCCCCACCCCGTGTTGCAGATGGACAATTGCACAGAAATGCCATTTTCAATATTTTTCAATAAAGACCAAGATCCAGTAAATCAAAGAAATTGAGAGAGAGGAAATAGTCATTTCAGTTCAGCCTGCAATAGCCAGACTATTCACAGTGAATTGTATTGTTGACATTACCTGTACAAATCTTTCCAACTCTGCAGGTTTCACACGTAAGCATCTTCCATGATCACATCCCAGGAAATCAGAGTCTGTAAACTCCATCACCATCTAGTAACAAAAACAGGAAACGTACATGTATGGTAACCATAGTAACCATTTGTGAAATGTACATGACTGTACAAATGTATGGTAACACTTGTGCTATAACTGTAATAATAGTATAGCTTGAACGAAACTAAACCTATTTCATAACTGAACTGCAAAATTAATTTCCTTTCATTCAAGCATAAACAATTATCATCGCTGTTTAAATTTTTCAGGTAAATGAGTGGTTCATAGTCAAAAAAATGGTGGTGAACTGAGATCATTTGAACTTGTTCCATTCTCAGTGTATGCTTTAAGTGTTCTTGCATAGCAGTCACAATAGATTTATTGACTGGAAATGCTGCAAGTGCAGAATCTCATATTTACAGTTTTCTGAAGATGAACTTACTAGCATTAGAAAAGGAGTCAACAAGAACAGAACAAGATAAAAAAAGGGCACAATAGTGAATTTTTTACAGAATTACTGAATGGGGTGTGAGGATGACCACCCTGTGGTTGAGTAAAATCACACAGAACTGTGCACGTTACAGTATAATATTTATGCAGGTACATGCATATGTACATTATATAACTTGTCAATATGTTGTTATATTGTAATACCCTCCATATACATTTCCTGACGGTGGTGACCAACATTTTATGCCAGTGAATATGACATCATTAGTCATTAAGTTTTGCGATGATACATGTACATGTATGCATATTGATGACTGATGACATCACTTTGCTGTGAACATCACAAAATCATAATGGTCAAAACCACATGTATTGACAAATCAAGGAAATGGATGATGTATGTTACAATGATAATAGGTTTCCTGTTCTTAGTCAGGCAACATCATATGTGAGTTCCCCTTGCAATTGGTCACCCAAAACATTGTGTTACGGTACCCCAACTTCTTTCTTTTTGCAGGGACCCACAACTCCCCAAGGATAGAGCTGGATGATTTAATCTGAGTCAACATCTATGATGCATAGTACATGTATGTCTCATAGTCAAAATCTCAACTTCAAAAGCTGATCGATGAATTCAGTCTAACTAATCTGATGAAGTATTGTATCACAGCCAAAAACATTAAAGTGGATGAGGACTGGGTATTTATTTTGGATTTTTAACTTTACAAAACAATTTTATCATGGCTTCCTACTTGAAATATCAATGTGAAAGGACACATGCCAAGTCCTTGTTTGTCACTCAATAAATTGTAAAACATCAATCAATGTATAAAATGCTTGTTATTATACATACGTACAATAACAAACTTTTTACATAATTTTTTAGCTTTTTTGTAATGTATTGAGTTTCAAACACAGACTTTGTCCATGTTATTTCACATTCATTTGTCAAGTACATGTAGGAAACCATAATAAAATTGTTTTATAAATTAGAAATCCAATCCTCATCCATATGGCCACTTTAACATACTGTATACATATTAATTAATGTAAATGTGGTAGCTGTTAAAATGTATCAGTGTTACAGACCCCTCCCTCCCTCCCCCTCTCTAAGTCGTATTTTCACTGTGTTTATCACAGATAAATTCATCTTATTGTACAAGAAACCCTGTCAAATTAATAGTCAATCTGATGTCTGATCTGTATGATGTATACATGTACCTTGTGACTGGTGATACAGTACCCATTCAATAGAAATAATCATAGCAAGATGATATTGGGATGGGGAAGTAATCAGTAATCCATTACCAATGCAATAACTTAATGTAATACATGTACTTTTATCAATTTACTGGTGGGCATCTGTGTCAATTGATACAACAAATTTTTCCACAAAGGAAGTCTGTTAACAACACTGTACATCTTTTGTGTTATCTCATTATCTTAGTTTGGGTGTCATGACGTATCTTTTGATCATATTGTATCATATCGTTTCGTATCGTATTGCAAATAGACGGAAGCAATTTAGATCTGAACAGCAAAGTTGGGTGCATTTTTCTGCTAAAGTACACCTTACCTGCCAAAAAATCGCCAACATATATTACAGAGCCTTCAAGACCCAAGAAGTGTTCAGAGGTACCCCAATTCCGTCAAAATTGGCAAATGTAGTAAAGCATGCAGCGTTTTGAACGTGCAGTATGCTGACTTTTCACTCACGTTTTCAATGTGATCTCGTCTATTTGCGTTTACGTTACAGGAATTGTAGCTTTTGCTTGCAGTTAAACATCGGAACAAAAAAAGCACAAAAACAGAAAAAAATTCAAAATCACAGCAAATGCTACAATTACTGCAGCTACCTTACCATAAATATTTCGGGATAATTAAAAGTGAAACATGCTGGTTCATGTAATTACCTTGACCTTACAAGTAACAACAAAGTGGTCAATCACACATTCATGTTAATAGGGTAAACAAACTGTCAATGCCCAAAGTGTCACTTCCTGGTGTGATTCTTTTCAATATTGAATTAACTTGTATGGATGATGTTAGTAATTGTGTTACTTTAATTTGTGTCAAGTTTCTCAAATGTAAACAAATGTCTAATGCATCCTATGGTGAGTTTTTGCTTTCTTGTATTAAGCATCTTATCATGCTTAAGATAAAATTGCATGCAAAATTATAAATGACATATATTGCTATTAGCCACTGCATCCTACATGATGCAAATATTGCAACATGTAGTAACATCCTCATAGTCATACTTCTAAACCATACAAAAGCTGCATCAACATTCTTTAATTAGCACTGTTCTTGCTAATGATGTGAGAATATTTACCAAGTGTGACACGTTTGTATGGCATAAAATGTTAAGCTATTCATTTCACACGATTTCAAGGTCGTGTTTTGGCTTGACTCGTACAGACACGACCAACGCCTCCCTGTTCACCTTCAGTCAGATTTCGAATTTATTTACATGCTAAATCTTTTCGCGTCATTTGCCAAAACTGATCAAAATGCCCTTTTTCTGACAATTTCTACAATATGGTATAAATCTTACTATATGCACCCATAATGTAATGACATACAGGAAGTGCAACAACCCACTAAGTTCGTTTACTTACCGTCAAACTATCGTCAATAGTTAGTGGAATTTGCCTGCCCTGGAACGGGAACTTCTCCTCCCTTTGGCAGACTGCAACCAACTTGGCCATATTTTTAAGAGGTTTATAACCGTTATGTCACACACAACAAGGACTTTGACAAGTTATGTATTCGTTTGTTGTACAACAAAAGCAACGTGAGTGTGTTTCCAGGGAAATTTTACGTTGATACTTCCAATATTCCACGTCGTCGGCTCGCGCCTGGACTTGAACTGAGGGATTCGACCGAGTCACAAACGCAAAAAGAAAAATACTAACCCTACGCATAAAACTAGTTCGATACGAACCATTCAAAACTACGACTCCGTTTGCTTTAAATCACAAACTTTTTGATAATTTACTTATATATATATTTTTGAAAATGAAAAACGACACATATGATCACTTATGTTGAGTTTTAACAATAATCGATTAATTTGCGGAACAATTTATTTGTTGATAAAGGGTTATAAATCCAATATGGCGAAATCGAATTTTTGCACTCAGCACGCTAAATTCGTTTGTTTTCTATCCATTTTCTCAAGTAAAAGTTTCTTGTTTTGGTCACGTTGTTTTGATTTAAAGTTATAAATGTAGGTGTGCACAATTTATTTTGAACGATCCATATCCGCGGAGACCAAGAAATCGGCAACATGAATATTGAATAAAAGAACAACAAATAGTTCCACTTTGCATAATTATCTTAGGGAGTGTCCAGATTTTACCTCGGGGAGGGGGGGGGGGGGTTTCGGGGGGGGGGGTCAATTTTTTTCAGCAAAAATTAGGGAGTGTGGGAGGCTAAAAACAAAATTCACAATTTTCTAGGGGTCATGGAAAATACATACATACATACATACATACATACATACATACATACATACATACATACATACATACATACATACATACATACATACATACATACATACATACATACATACATACATACATACATACATACATACATACATACATACATACATACATACATACATACATACATACTTGCATGTACATTGTGTATGTATAGTGTGACTTTTTTTTAAAAAAAACATCCTTTAGAGATACAAAGTATACCATTCTTTATTCCACGTATTCGTTCTCAATTATTTCTGTAAATAATGAATTCTCTACAATGGTAACGTATTGTACGCACTGATACACTACACTGTATAATGGTAACATATTGTACCACAGGGAGCTCTGGCTCAGTTAGTTTTGTTTACAAATACAAACAAACAAACAAATAAGTAAACAAACAAACAAACAAACAAACCACGAATAAGTAAACAAACAAACAAACAAACAAACAAACAAACAAGCAAATAAATAAATAAATAACCAACGAACAAACCGACACTACCCCCCCCCCCCCCCTTCACCCCACAATGGTCACATCTGGAATTTTAAATTATTTTATAATTATGAAAAATGACAGGATTCATTCAATGTACTAAGTCACGTGCACGCCACGTGCACGTCACGTCAGCACTCTTAGTGGTTTGATTGATGGTATGCAGTACGTACTTCGGTTTGATACAGCATCTGGCAACTGTTAGTACAATCTGATTAAAATCCGATGTAGATGTCGGCTAATCGTTCATTGCTATTTTACCTTCGTTATTTTGCCTGAATTGACCTTCTTGGTACATGTTTACATTTTTTAGCCTGATCGCCTCCTCTACATCTGAACTACATCGGATTTTAATCAGATTGCAGTTAGTATAAACCTTTGACAAGAAACTTTTAAAAGTAAAGGTGCCGCCACACATGTAATACCTGGGAATTTGACATTTGTAGCTCGTTTCTGCACTTGCACAACATTTTTTTTAGCTCATACACTGGAAACAAATTCTTTTTTTCTGTCTTGAGTTGGTCAGCATATTTTTATTCCCTACTTTTGGTTGGCAACAATTTCCCCCCAGAAAATCCTCCAGCCCCCCTCCCCGAAATCAAATGGTGAACCCTTAACATATATTTCAAGTTTCGCCTTTTTTGTTAGCGTGCCCCTCCCGCGATTAATCGATTTTTAGAATACAGGCTTACTTGTCGGCTCATGGAATTCTTTACAGTAATTTGAAGGTAGTAGCAGTAGTAGCGGAACGGACAGAACATGCGCAGAGTGTCGACCAACAAAAATCTTTAGTGGAGTTGTCGCCCAAAGCAAATCTTATATATCTTTACACAAATTGTCCGCCTATCATAGAAATGTTTTATACAATATACCGTCCAGTGACTCGGAAAATCTTTAGAGTGTGCAAATTGTTGCCAATGATAATTTTTTACAGTACACAATTCAAGTTGTCGGCTAATGGACAGTACTAGTAGACAAAATATCGACCAATCTTAAATCAGAGTCCAAATTGTTGGCCAATGAAATCTTTCAGAGTCCTAATTGTTGGCCGATGAAAATCTTTCAGAGTACAAATTGTTGGCCAATGAAAATCTTTCAGAGTACAAAGTGTTGGCAAATGAATCTTTCAGAGATCTAAAGTACAAATTGTTGGCCAATGAAAATCATTCAGCGTGTACAAATTGTTGGCCCGTTGAATGAAAATCTTTCAGAGCGTACAAATTGTTGACCAATGAAAATCTTTCAGAGCGTACATTTTGTCTGCCAATGAAAATCATTCAGAGAGTACAACAAATTGTTGGCCAATGAAAATCTTTCAGAGTACAAATTGTTGGCCAATGACATTTTTTCAGAGCGTACACATTGTCGGCCAAAGAAGGTCGATCGTTCAGCTGCAGAGATCTCGAGATTAAAACACTTTGAATACTTTCAGTAGGTACTGTAGAAAAGAGTTCCATCTCTTTATTACAGCTTGTGTGATATTTTCTTGACCCCCCCCCCGATTCATTTTGAAAGTGGCTGATATTTTTACCAACATGACAAATTAATGAATATATTTCAAAACCACGATGGAAAAGGACACAAATCTTTGCAAAGTGAAGTTACAGTGTGGTTTTGCACAAATGTATCCATAGTTGCATTACTTGTGTACATATCCTTAAAAAACTGCTCATTTATTAATATACTCCAGTGGGATTTTAATATTTGTCTATGTATATTATTCTAGGCTGTGATTGACCTCTGTGCATACACCTAGTAATAAGTCAGAGATCGATCTCTGCACATACCACAGGGGGCAGCGAGCATGTAACTGATTGATCGATCGATCAATCGGTTGATTTATTGATTGATTGATTTATTATATGGTTGAATGATTGAATGATCAATTTCTGTGGTGCAATATAACTTATTTTGTTTGTGATATTGATCAATTCACTCATTGAGTTTTAATAAAACTATTTCTTTTTCTTTCCCTGGTTACTTTGCTCTCAGCTATATCTCAGACCACTAGCAGTCTGAGGCTGTATGTAATTCTCCCTTTGCTTTATTGACTAAATAAAGACGCCTTGTCTATTCTTCTAAATTAAAACATTCCTAATCTTATAATTGGCAAGAGATCACTTACATTAACAGTTTGCTTTATCTCTCATCTGTAGGGAAACTAGTTAATGCATGATCGAATGTTTGTCCAGTGTGATAATCTGTGGCAGGATATAAGGAATGAGACTTAAGTTTGAGCATTTGCAGCAACCTGACTTATTTCTGAAAGGCTAATCCATTTGTTTTTTTCCCCAAGAGTCAACTGATTACTCTGGATCAGGACAATGCAGTTCACTTTTAACACAATCCAATGATGAAATTAGAAAAACTAAATTCATATTCTTCAACTCTGCATTTCATTACACATATGCAAGTATATACATGCAAACACACACACACACACACACACACACACACACACACACACACACACACACACACACACACACAAACAAACATACACACGCACACACACACACACTTGCTTCCATGCATGCACAAGCACATATGCAAAAGATATGCACACACAAACACACACACACACACACACACACATACATAAACACACATGAATCCATGCATGCACACACACACACACACACACGCACACACAAATATATGCACACATCCCCCCCCCACATACACACATATACCCACACACACATAAACAGACAGACACAAGCACAGAAAGATATAAGAAAGCAAAACAAGACAACTTAATTGTTTAGATGATGAAAGTTTACATCACAAATTCAAACATTTTTACAATATCTTCTCTTACATATATTAAACAGCAGCAAAATTTGACTGTCATTCTGACATTAAACTTTGTAACAATCTCAACTCACATAACACAACACAACACAAAACTTACACATATCATTATACTTATTTATGGGTATTCACATGCAACAGTTTAACAAAACCCACGATATCATTTCAGTAAATGTAAGTGTACAAAATTTCCACTATTCAGATAGAAATCTTGAAAGTAATGTTTATATTCTGAGAGGAAACATACATAAGTTCACTGTAGTCTAGTCTGTAAGGTACGCCATGACGGGGCGCCCTCAGACATCAGTCACAACATAGTCTAACTCAGTGTAGTCCTGATGAGCTGGGTCGTGTCCATATTATTTTAAACTCCTTAGTCTCATCATGGAGGTATAGGAAGACAAGGGACTGTCCTTCCTACTTCCATGATCTCATAATTCTCAATACCTGAAATATAATTTTACTCTTAGGGGTGTCATACAAATAAAAATAATTAGACTTCTTATGGGATACCACAATTCATTGTTGTAAAACCACAGGCCTCTTTATGGCACTGTCCAAAAAGTGTTTCATATTTCGTTGCATCAGCATAAATATGTGGGGCCACATAAGATTAAAGTCGATCTACTTGTTTTGATCCTTTAGCATGAGGTAAAATACTACCACAGGTATCAAGAGTGGTCAAGATATTGTCATCTATAAAAAGGAACCCTGTTAGTTAGAAGAATTTTTTTTTTGCGTAAGGGATGATTGCACAATGTCACTCAAGCTAAAAAATGAACTTTGTTCGTTTAGAGGGTAGGTAGTCTGGCATCAATGCGATTGCTAAACTTCATTTTTGTCCTAAATGAATGAAGTTCATTTATTGAGCTTGTGTGACATTGTGCGAACATCCCTTATAAGAACGGGTTCTCCAACAAGGACAAAGAAGTATACACCGAATAGCCCTACTTTTGGCATATCTGAAAGTAAATACATTGCTAGAATTATTATCATAAGCTGGGTATGTATTCACAGTGTAGACGGGTACACTTAGTTTACAAAATGGCAGGAAGATACAGTCCCAAAACTTTACATATCTTTGTTGGAATTTTCTCACATACTTTCCACCATCAAAAACAAAATTCATGTCCCTTAAGAGAAGAGGAAAGTGGAAAGTTAATTATCAAATATGTAGGAAAAAAATGGCAGCTTAAATAACAGCCTTGCTTCTGAAGTGTTCTTTCCCAAATGAAAGAATAATGCCAACTCAGTCTTGGTATATTTGACACTGCTTTGAAGTCAAAATTCAGAATTTAAATAGATGTAACCTGTAAGTATTGCACATACCATAAATTCCAGCTGGAGTTACTAGTATACAACACTTGTGTAATTTACTGACAACACCACTTAACATTGGTGAAACCACCTTTCATGCATCATTTACTGTTATCTCTGGTTTCATCACGTTATTGTTTGAGAGTCAAATATCTCGATTTTCTTTTCACATAAGTGGCTAGTAACAGTATTTACCTCAAAGAAATCCACAGCTGTCATATTTTATTATTCAATCCCTTTCGCAAAAAGTATCACAATTTAGTACTCATTAAAAATCAAAATGTACAATGACGTTTCAAAAGTCTAGAAATCTGAATTTTTCATTTTATTATTATTTTTTTTGCATGTTGTGGCTGTTTTTGAAGTTTCAAAAGATTAGAAATCTTAAGTTTTTTCTAGTTGATTTTTTCATTTTTTTTTCATTTTTTTTTGCAAGTTGTGGCTGTTTTTGAAGTTTTGAAAGTTTAGAAATCTTAAGTTTTTTTTCTAGTTGACTTCTTCTTTGTGTGTTATTTTTTTTTTGTATGTTGTGACTGTTGGTGAATTGCTTAGAATGATTCAGGTGAATTATTAGCATTAGAAGGAAAGACTAGAACATGATCAATATTGTGAGGTGTTGACGATGTGGCCATGTAGTGATGTGGGTTTTCTGCCGAATCATTACTACTACTGGTACTGTACCGATCACCACAATCTTCCAAGATATCTTGTTGTCCTGAAACAAACACACAAACAAACAATTACACAAATGAACAAACAAACACTAAGGGTGATCACATGATGTCATATAAGCTCAATAAATGAACTTTGTTCGTTTAAGGGGGGGGGGGTCTGGTATCAATGCAATTGCTGAACTTCATTTTCATACTTCTAACCAAATTTAGAAAACATTCACACCTTCAATGATAACAGGTTCTGTATTTACTGCTGAGATGTTGATAAATTGATAAAAATGTACTGCTAATGTGAGAGTGCTGGGTTTCTGCTAATATTTTAATGTGTTTACTATGTTTTTACATTGCACCAATCATTGTAGTGATGTGACCGCTACAATTATCATCATGGTGATATCATATATAAACA
This sequence comes from Glandiceps talaboti, assembly GCF_964340395.1. Taxonomy (NCBI): domain Eukaryota; kingdom Metazoa; phylum Hemichordata; class Enteropneusta; family Spengelidae; genus Glandiceps; species Glandiceps talaboti. The sequence continues at coordinate 16,154,386 of NC_135566.1, read as the reverse complement.
TGTTGATGTTGTACTTGTGAATGTTTGTTTAGGGGGACTGGGGAGGAGTTTTTGGCCTAAATGAACAAAGTTCATTTTTTCAGCTTGTGTGACATTGTGCAATTGTGCAATTGTCCCAAAGATACGAATGTACTGACCTCAGAAAATGTAAGAAATCACCACAAACAAACACATACATGCTGAAATATGTTGAAATCAGTGAACTATGGTAAACTATAAAATCACTGCAACCTGATTCTCAGCTGATGACTCCAAATGTACTTTCAAATATAGATATTAGAAGCACTAACCTCCTGTGATTGTGGTAGACTGTGACTCTTTCAAAGGTGATTCTAGCATGGCTTCTGCTAATGTCTGTTTCAGTTGTTCCTCTACTTGTTCATTGCTATGTAATCTACCACTGTCTGGCCAACTACCACACACTTCTAACAATGTGGACGTCTGATCAAAGCTTCCTGTACACAGAAATAAATTTACATTGTACACTGCTATCAAATCATGTTTAAATTTTGATTTAGAATGATTGGATAGACAGCTTTAAACTTTTCAGTAATTTTGCATATCAAAGGCCATTTTCAAGAAGTTGAACATTTTACATAATGGTAAAACATTTTAAACAACGAAATAATATGACAGATCCCCATGATGCACAAGTGCAAGTGTGGTATATTCAGGGTATTTGCATGAGTGCTTGAAGTGTTCTCTGCGGCTATACTTTCATGAGTTTAGTGAGTGAAAGTCCAGCAGAAAACAGTGCAAGCATGAGTGCAAATACTGCCCCCCCCCCCCCCCCCCCCACCACCACCACCACCACCACCACCACCACCATATGCCCCGGTTGTTCTAATTGTCATGACAACATGTGTCTATGTCAATGGTTCTGGGGTGCTAAAAAATTTAAGTCAAAATTGTTTTCATAAATTATGCTTTAGGAGTAGACTGTAAGATATGTCATGTCAGTCTGCCCTGGCCTGAGGTTGCCCAATGTGTGAGGGCGCCCTATCATGGCATACATTAGCATGTACAGGCTACTTTAGCAGGTATAATACTTGAATGCAAATAAGTGTGCAATACACTTCCACTAGATCACTAAACAAACTCTAACTTCTTTTATAATTATAGATATTGTGGTATCCTACCTGATCCAGCCTCTATTAGTGTTGGCATAGATGCAGTAGCAGATTCATCACTTCGTACTACCTGTGGTGTTGGCACTGGTTGTGAACGTACAGGGTGAATTCTATAGTTAAATTGAAAAGTAATATGCATTCCATTATATACTCAAGGCATTACCATATGTAGTCTGGATGCCAACATGGTATCAAATCATCTCTAACCCCATCTGGGCAAATGATTCAATCATGAACAAAAAGTTGTTCATGAAAATGAGTGAACCCCAATAGTGATGTAAACAGTGTATAAGTAGCGTCCTGACCTTGCAAATATTACCATACTAGTATTTGGACATTATGTAACTGCCCCCAATAAACACTACACTAACATATTATTGGTTAGAATTCTGTGATTACCATATTTGGACATTGCATAACTGCCCCCAATAAACACTAACTTATTATTGGTTAGAATTCTGTGATTGATTAACAAAGATGTGATATTAATGACTGTGTGGGTGGCTTTGTTTGAATTTTAAATTTCATCTCAGGAGTTTTGAGCTAGACGTAAAGAGAGATCTTAAGATTAGATGAAGGATAGCTCTAGACTAATATGTATATGGCTGTTATGCTTTAGAAAGCAATCATCCATGCTGAATTGTGCTATTGTTGTTGAAGTTATAAGGACAGCCTTGAACATCACCTAGAAAAGACAGAAAACATTGTATTTTTACCTTAGACTTTGAAAGTTGAGTTCATCATTGTAAATATCCATACCAGTAGTTTCAGGACTTTGTGAGAGCAATGCTGATGATTGTGAAGACAACACTGTCGTTGATACTGCTGAATTGAAAGTTTTAAACTGGAATTGTGGACCCATCCATAAACGACGATGTGGACCAGCATGTGTTAATATTTCAACCTTAAAGACAGAAGAAAAGGCCACTTTAAGTCTTGTTTCTCTGGCTCCCTGTGGCATCGTGGTTAAAGGGGCACAAGTTGAGTATTTATGCGTTTTTGACCGAAGTATATGCTGTGTATCTAAAAGTCACTCATAGTATTCTACTTACTGAAACATACTTTAGCCATCACTTGCAAGTGACTGAACACAAACCTGGTAACAATGTATAACATAGAAATGATCTGATGATGTAATTTTTCGTATGTATCAAAAAATGTCGAGGAATCCATACTTGACAATCCACTGTTCTAACAATGCCAGAAGGCAATTGAAATGTCATAGAAGGCATGTATATTGACAGCAACATATACTAGAATAGTTTAATGAAGATTTTAAGCAAGTATTTTCACTTGAGTAAACGTTTCTAGACTCAGCTTGTGCAACTTTAAAGCTCAGGATTAGCAGTAGGTAGGTCATGGGTTCAAATCTCACTGGACACAGGAGGATTTTTCTGTGACCGAACCAAACCACGGGTCAGTGTTCTACAGACTGAGTAGGCTGTATCACTCAGCCATTTCTCACTCACAAGATGAGTGCAAATTTGGGGGGACTCCTGGAGGAATGATCGACTCAAAGAGTCGAGGACGATTACATGTACTCACACAGAGTCTGTCGGTGCTATGTGTTGCCAGGCCTGGACAACTTTGGGATAGACAGTGGATTGAATGAGAAAGCATTGACAATTCGAAAGCAAAGTGAGTCGTGATAGCAAGTGTGCAATATTGCCCTGTCACATATAGTCCCAAACCTGAATGAAGTTCTGTAGAATTGTGTGTATGTGTCTATGCTGGAAGCAATTCCCAGCACAAAAAAATTTAATTTTTCTGACCATCATCTATGTATTACTTATGCAGACATCATTAAAGGGTCGTGCTGATGGACAAACCTGAGACACCATATTTAATTGTTGGTTAGTTTTCACATAATTACTGCTGGTTAAGAAGACAACAAAGGTAAGGTACTGCAACATTGCTGTTCCCATCTTTGAACAATCATGGTCATAGCTAGTAATTCGGAAATGATTCTGATTGAAAGTCTGGTTTTGAAACTATTTAAAATAAATCTTGACATGAAGCAAGGAAGTACCTGTGGCAACCAATCTTCATCTTCACCACGGAAACCATCTTCTAGATCAAAATCCAGCTGTGAATCATCATTGTAGTATGAATCTGTAAAGAAGACAAGATCAAATGACACAATATGATCATGTGATATCACAGATTCGTTCCGCTTTAATGTAATAAACTATAATATCAAATCCTTACAAACAAGTTGCAACCTGTGTTGTTATGACTACCATTGGATCAAAATACTTACCAATGATTGGTTGTTGTGTTTCTATGACTATCATTAGATCAGGTCAGTGTGTTGCTATGACTACCATTGGATCAGAAAATACTTACCAGTGATTGGTTGTTGTGTTGCCATGACTATCATTGGATCAGGTTGTTGTGTTGCTATGAGTATCATTGGATCAAACAATACTTACCAGTGATTGGTTGTTGTGTTGCTATGACTATCATTGGATCAGAGAATACTTACCAGTGATTGGTTGCTGTGTTGCCATGACTATCAATGGATTGTTCATTCCTAAAGGTGGTCTATACTCAGCTGATGATGGACCCCTGTGAGAAATAAATAATTTGATAACCAACATGAAATGACTTGGATTTGGTAGTAGAGATGTAGGTCCCTGTATGGACATTATTAAATAAGGTTTAATAACAGTATGATCTAACACAAATTAAAGGGCTATGTTTCAATCCCTAGTTCCTGCATTAGTGTTATCTTATCAGTGGAATCATAAGGATTACACAGGATTATTCTTTTGCTCCGGACCAACTTTTTTGACAGTTTGGGCAAACGACTGTTTTTTTTTTGCACCTAGATTTTACTCCTAATATCTGTCAACTCTGTATTTTACTTTGGTATACCTTAAAGTAGGACTTATCAGTAACACTGAACAGGTGTGGTAAAAGCCATTAACTAACCCAATTTTAGTTGCTACACTGGCTTTGATGAAAATAAGCACAGGAGTAGAAGTAAACAATGTCCACTCATACATTGAATATTTAAAACAATGTAAATTAAGGTTTTTTGGGTATTAATAGTCCCACTAAGTGGTTGGATATTGACTAACGAATTACTATATGAAAACATATGCTAAATCCACTGACTGAAACAAAATCTGTTTTCTCTGGAAAGTCATGTTCTTCAGTTGGTAGATTTCATTTCTACTGGTGTTATGTGAAATGAAAGTGTTCAGATCGTCCTACATACCTCTGTACTATCCATTGTAACTTTGCTGTTGTGAAGACTTCTAATGGTGCATCATCGTTTTTCTTAGCAGTATTAGCCTGTGCATGCGGCTCTAAGAAATACTCTATCAGTTTACCATGGGCACCCATGACATAGAGGGAGTCTATCACAGGAGGTTTTACACTATCTGAAATACAAACATTTCAATACTCATCAAAATCACTGAATGATAAGCCTTTGATTTAGCATATATTGTACAGATTAAAGGTTATGAAAGATTTTAGTAGATTTGTATTTCATCTGACTGACTGGACTCATACACTAGCTCATACACTACAAAAAATCACATCTGACTTTGTCACCTGAGTATGAAAGATTATACCATGCACAAGCCAAGTTAAAGAAAAATTATGGAATATATACTCTGGTCGCTCTACGTCATGACAGCACATGTCTATGTCACAACAACATGTGTCTATGTCATTGGTTCTGCTGTGTTCAAAATATGATTCAAATGTTCAAAATTGTCATTACTTTCCCTGATTTTTCTTTGATATTACTGGTGCTGGTATAATAATTATGGTATTCTGTAAAATACTCTGTCCTAAGGGTTGTCACTACGAGTAGTGACAAAGCCCCCTTAGGTCACTCTTATTTTCCTTGGCTGAATGAAAGAAAATATTGGGGAATAACATTGTACAGAGGCTGTATAAATGTGATGAGTATAAGATAAATTGCACCTTTGACCTATTTACCCATGGTGATATCTTCCCTGGGGGTAGGCTGAAAGATCAGCCATTGTGGACATTCTTCTCATCCCTTTCTACAAGAGACTGATGGGGAACTGTGTGATTGTCAGCTACATAAAACCAGGTAACCACATGAACGTACAGTTATGTTTTTATGCTGTTTTGGATACACATACATGTATGTAATGATAACTGAACTGCCACAACATGTGAGTGACACAGTGGATACTCCGGTTACTTGAATCCCTGCTCATGTTGTTTTCTGTTGCACTTTCAACCACTGCCGAAAATATCTTAGCTATTGATGCAAATACCCAGAGTATGCGACATTGGCACTCTCACGTCATGGAGTTTTGTTGTACTGTACTACCAGTGTCTTTGTTAAGGTTGGTAAGTAGGTAAAATCTACCGGAGTTCCCCAGTCATTTTACCAGGCTTACCAAACCTTAGCAAAAACACTGACTATCAAACTTAAAGTGGCCCAATACCTGTCTTATCTCTGGGTACCTTAGGACTACCACTGAATACAAGCGCCCTAGATGGTGCAAAGCAGGAGGCCATGGGGAAATACCCTGCATCTGCTGATGTTGACTGTGGACTTGTAGTTTTCTGTTTCGAGGATGACGATGTTGTCATAGTAACCAGTGGATTAAGCTGCTTGACTTGTGCAAATGCTGTCTCTGTTATTGGATGAGGATATGGTGGTAACCGTGGGTTACCATGTTGAACTAAACTACTTGACGTTACAGCATGAACATTATCATCACCATGGAATCCTAACAAGGAAAAGAACAAAATAAGAAAGAAGTTAAATATATGTTATTTTTTACAGATCCATAAACATGTCTTGTCAACACCTATGTTTTGTAAATTCTATACCTTCAAGTGACCATGGTCGAGCTATGAAAAAACAAAAGATTGTATAGTTTGGCCACTGGGGGTGCTATTGACTAAATTTACTACATTGGAATTGAAATAAATATCAAAGCATATGAGGGATGCTATATAATTGGTGACGTAATTATCATTGGCTGAAGGTCAACAAAAACATTTACCTGATGATGTTGGACTACCAGACATTTTATGTACAGGACTGTGACTGCTACATTGTCGATGTAATGTAATATCTTCTAGACCAGCACTTCTGTGGAAGCGACTTTCCTTGTTTACAACTGTAGGGGAGGTATGTGTTCTGGCTCCAATGGGTCCTGTGTATTTAATGTACAGTAACGCTTATTAAGTTATGATCAATGATTATGAATAAATTATAGTAGGTCGCAGTGAGTTAATGGATACGATAGTAGGTGACAGTGAGTTAATTGCTAATATCTGGAACCACCTGGACAATAGTACTAAATCTTGTGACGCCTTTAAAATGGCAGTCACTGTCAAAAACCATTCTGACTAATACTCTCCCCCGGTGTGTTATTCCTTACCCAGGACCTACACCGTAACTATACAGATACAGATACAGAATATCACAACAAATCATCATGATTCTAACAAAAACTTGTCATTTTGAAATAACCTTTTCTGTGTTATTCAATTTAGAATGAAGAAGAAAGTAAAGAAGCTCCTATCTGTATTTGGCGACTGAAGTAGCAGAAACTTTGGAACACCAATTTTGGTTCCATGTACTATAATTCTGCCAACATTCCTTTAATTCTACATGTTTGCCAATATTTTTAAATGGTACATCAGACTTCATCATTAGTTTTCTACCCTCCTACACATTCATTTTAGAATGCTGTTTTCATTCTACTGTTACCACAAAGGTAATGTTGACAGACAAAATTCACAAAATAATAATTGCCAACAATAATGTACTTACCTCCATACGTAGTGATGGGAAATATGTGAGCAGTGCCCCTCAGTGTACTAACTGCTACCCATCGACTATCCAATGTAAACGATATATCTTGCACCTAGGAAACACACAGTGGTAAGTTTTTTAGAAAAATGGTAAAAATGAGAACGGTGCTCTTCCATGTACTTCCTAGTTACAAACTAGGAATCTGTAATACGGCAAAATAAAAACAATTGTGTGTTTCTGATAACCCGACTGACCGTAGTTAAGCCACCAACCCTAAACATTTTTTAAATATTTAAAACAAAAAGATAAGAAATTCTTTGTCTTCTTGACCTTCATGCACATCTGTTTTCTTTCCCCAGCAATGTCCGTACATATTTAATCAAACTATCACAGAAGGGGTATTCTGACCAACATTTCGTTTGGTTTTGAACCAAAGCAATATTTTTCCCAAATAAAAACTATTAAAAAGGTAAAATAGAATAAACATAAAATCCTGACCCATCTACCCTATTCTCTAGGGCGATGTTATTGGAAACACACAATTATTTTTTTTTGTCTCAGTAACTGAGAATTAATTTTACTTTTATCAGATAATAAATCAGACATAATCTCACCACATAAAGACTATTTGTATAAAGTTGTAGTTTTAGGGACAATTGCGCAATGTCACACAAGCTCAATAAACAAATTTCAATTGTTTAGGACAAAATCCCTTCCCCTCTCCCTAAACGAATGTTCACAAATGTCATCAACACATTTAGATATCATGTAAACTATGGTGAAAATTGTAGTGGTCACACCACTACGATCGATACAATGCAAAAACATCATGGTGAACACATTAAAATACTACCAGAAACCCAGCACTATACAATGTATATCACATTAGAAGTTCATTTTAATCAACTTATCAACATCTCAGTGGTAAATGCAGAACCTGTTATCATTGAAGATGTGAAAGTTTTCAAAATTTAGTTAAGACGTTTTAGATGGTGGAAAGTATGAGAAAAAATTCCAACAAAGATATGTAAAGTTTTGGGACTGTATCTTCCTGCCATTTTGTAAACTAAGTGTAACCGTCTACCTGTGAATACATACCCAGGTTACGATAATAATTCTAATAATGTATTTACTTTCAGATATGCCAAAAGTAGGACTATGTGGTGTATACTACTTTGTCCTCGTTGGAGAATCCATTCTTATAGGGGACGATCGCACAATGTCACACAAGCTCAATAAACAACCTTCATTCATTTAGGACATACTATATGTGATATGTCCTTAAGTGATATCATGGCCAGGATTAAATTCTTCTGATATTTGTGTTTACCTTTGCACTAGTGTCGCCTCTGTGTAGAATGTACAAATGGTGTACAGCAGCTTGACTACTTTGCCATGGATGGGGTAGGATCCTGAACACATGGAAGTTATGTCCTGATGTTCCAGCAGTTACCAGGAGGGTACCGGATGGATCAAAATTCATGGCTGACACTGGTTCATTGGCATGGGCTGGAAAATGAGCTATGATTCCATCACCACTACTTTCGTCATTGACATCAAACTGAAAATGAACAGAAGTAAAAAGTTCATTACATCATTGTAAAATTTATGTAGACTGTACGATACATCATGTTGCTCTGCCCTCATCAGCTTGTTCTATGAAAGGGGTTGACCGATGTGTGAGGGTGCCCGTCGGGGTGTACCTTACAGACTAAGTGATATGATGACTATAAATGGCCATTAAAACTTATCAAACTTTTACCTGTATATATGCAAAAGTCTACAAACCTACTATTGACAAAAACTGGCCGCGTAAATAAGAGATTTAATGTTACAAATATCAAAAAATGTTGGCACTTTCATCACTACATTTTGACTCCCTCTGAGTCTCCACAACCCCTTGAGGTGCATGTTTTGATAGAGCTAACTTGTGTTCATATTGAAGAGATGCAAATCTGAATGACATTAACCAGGATTGATTAAAATAATTCCAATGTTTCAACTTTACAGTGTCTTTATCAAGGGCTGAGCAGTTCTGAAAACACCTGACACCTGACTTACCTCCCCATCAATGAGTGCTGCATCAACAATAGTGACAATGCCTGGAGTCTTGTCAAGACTACCAATACTAGCTGTACTAGTAGTTGCACTACTGTGGGTTGGTGAACCAGCCCGCTGGTCTTTACCACTAGCTAGTCGTCCCACTGTCTCACCAAATATGGATAAACCCTTGGAGATGGTCTGAAATTATAAAAGTTACAAGCAAACATATTATCTTCTGTAAAAGAGCCAATGGAGCTGAAGTTAATTTGTTGTGTTGACATTATTGTAACTTTCGGGAAAACTTGAAACACAGTTGATTTTAGTTAGATATCGGTATATCATATTATGGTTCTGTTATCCTATGGAATATTAAGTTGCATGTGTTCGAACAGAAAATATGGAATTTGTACCCAGGTTGTTATACATAACAACAACGTGTATCTATGTCATTCGTTGTGTGATGTTTGAAACAAGAGTCAATATGTTTGTAGTCATTTTTTATATTTTTTGAAATCAAGTTTGAACAGTGAGAAAATAACCATGACATAAGGCATTTCTCACTGCTCATCTGCAACTCACAGTAACAAGGCCCTTTTAAATTAGGCCATTCATATTTTCTAGACAAATACGATAGAAAAATTAATGCTGGTACATGTCATATTGAAATACATTTACTTAAAGACAAACTTCTACATGTACTACAAGAATATACCTACCTTGGCAGCATTGATAACAGTGGCTGCATAGGAATGGACTCCATCACCACTCATACCACCTCCACTTTGATGAACAGACACTAACTACAAGTAAAAAAAATATCCAGTAGGTAAACCCAAAGTCGCAAAAACAAGGCTGAGGCAACAATTTTGAGAGAGGAGAAGCTCCTAATATTGTTTATTTCCCAGAATGCCCTACTCAAGTGTATTACAGGTTCTTCTAAGTCAGATTCCCACATTTATAAGAGTCATTCTATGCACAATTGGCAAATGACTTTACTGGCTTTCCTAAGTATAAAGAAATGATGCTAAGACTAACTCAGCCTGAACTTTTTCCCTTTCAGTATTACCTAACATAATTGTACATACTGATAATGTACAATTTTGGTGCTACCTACAAAAAACAGGTGGACTATTCTCCCTATGACACCAGGCATTTGAAAATAGACTTAATAAACTGTGGAAGGATCACCTCTTTAGATTTGACTTTTACGGAAATAAACCTCCTCCTAGACAGAATCAAACAGAGCTGACATTACAGGCCTAGCAAGGCCTACAGTCAGAAGAGGACCTGTAAATATGGTACCTGTAAGTACCTGTAAGTATAAGTGACTCACCTTTTTATCAGCATAGGCTAACCATCTTGTTCCCAATGCCAATGGATTCAGGTTTGGACCTGGTGCTGGGAAACAGCTCAAAATATAAGACTTGGTCTGAAACGTGTGACTGTCAAATACAGCTACCTTCTCTTGCAGTGCTACAACTAACACACTAAAATGACAGAAAAGAAGTTCAACATGACAGTATATACAATGTAAATAAAATACAACTGTCCCTTTTTTGAGTGCGGTACTTCTAATTAACTCATTGTTATACACAATAAGTTTAACATTTTAAACAAATGATATGTTACTGACAGAGACAGCTATTTCCCCTTGTGGCAGCAGTTAAACACTATATATTGGTAGTACATGTATGTAATACAATGACGTCCAGCAGTTGTACATGTATATGTATGTGACAATAAGTTGAACTATGAAATACGATATCTAAGTACCTATATTTATCAAATATCATAACTAGGCAAAGCCCATAAGCTTGCACAGGTCAGATTCATTTGTGACCGGCTGCCTCATATAGATATTGTAGATAGCGCCCTCTGTGTGGAGAATGCGCATAGTATATAGTACAAGCATGAATAATCATTGCGCCGCAATGCATCCTTGGGTAAAACCACCATAAAAACATCGCATAGTATATAGGATGAGTATGCGTACTAGTCATTGAGCCGCTGCACGACCTATTAAATGCCACTGACTGTAATAACGAAACCTGTTGTATAATTGCCACCAACATGTACCACATAAAAAAGACGGCCACATAATATTATAACAACATTATAACTCGTCGTTTGTTACATAATAAATTCACTACTGGTGTGTTGAAAGATTTGCTAAGAATTATGAAAAAATATCATATCTTACCGTTTGTTGCACAGTAAATCAACTACTGGTGTTTTGAAAGATTTGCTATGTATTATTTCACCATTTTTCAGAGACATTACACTATAGGAGCAAAATGGATGTGAAGACCTACAAAACAGAGATATAAAGATAGTTTATTGACATGGCAATGTAGATTTATCAGTACTTTTAGTAATAATTTTGAGATGATTTATAAGGTGGTGGCGGGGGTGGGGGTGTCATACATCATTCCTTATTGCACATAATCATATGCATTTCATATCATTTTTGACATAATAATATATTTTTATTTCTGTGACACAAGTTTCAAATCTATATTTTATTTCACTCTTCTTGCAACAAGGACTTTGACTGCATTTCGAGATTGCTGTATGCATTTTACAGCAAATTGTCCTTGTATAGTGGGAAAGTTAATAAGTAAGTTAACTATCATAAGATTTAGTGCACTTGTAAGACAAATTTGTAGTGAAGGGTTCTTTTAAGACCCTTGTAGAGTTGTGGGCGCTATCCCTTAAATATCTTAATAATCATGGGAAACAATAAACAGAACAATTAATTTTTTTACTGTTGAATTTTTCAACGACTATTTTCTTAGAATACTGTACTATATAAATAGTTATAACAACAGACTTATGTTCTTTCCCTAGAATACATGTACACTCTTTCTGTTGATAATTAGATTCCTGCCGCTGCAGTGCTAGCTACAGCCACAGATATTACTCATTCATAATAGAGCATGGCTCAAAATTAATGGTAGTCCCATGCCCAAAGACTACCAATTCTTGTCATGGGGCTACCCCATAATTTGTAGCTCGTAGCCCACTCAGGCTATTACTGAATATGTGATGATTTAAAGAACGGAAGATTTACGGACACAAAAGACTAAGTATTTTAATAACACACTCATTTCCAATACAGGAACTCTGTTTTCAGCTCAGGAAAATGGGACTATCGGTCACAATCCTTGGGCTACCACTTTCTGAAATTGGTAGCCCACTGGGACTGCCAAAGCAAAAAATTAACTTCAAGTCCATTGTACATTGTAGAGCATATATGAATCTACTGGTTACAGTATGATGTCTTACCCAGCTCCATCACAGATTGCTATCAATGGCCTCTTATCACGTAATATATCAGTCACATCCTGGTTTGGTGTTGGAATCAGCTTAGCTACACGAACTGGTCCCTGTCGCATTGACAACACTTCTTGTGCCTCTCCACTTATCTACAAAAGTTGTATACACTTACGGTCAAATCACTCTGATGTGAGACAGCCTGAGGGTGCTTGCATACACTGAATGATCCACACCCATTCCATGGTCCACATCAGATAACAATTGTCTATTTCTTTTGTATTCATTTTGTATATTTGTATCATATGTTTCTTTGAAAGTGTAGCTTATTTTTGTTATCTGGTGAAGTAAATTTAATTCATTCATTCATTCATTCATTCATTCAAAATTGTGACAAATCTTACACAGACTTATGGTCATACCCTTACAGAAATAAACTATAGGCAACCCATAGGTAGGGCCAGTCTATAGCTTAATCTATAGGTCTATAATGCCAGAGGAAGGATTTCACTGGTGAACCAAGGTCGGGTGACAACCATCCCCCTGAGTAGCAGCATGCAAACACCCCTGCACATACAGAATACATGGCATTGTATGGGGGAGATGTGATGTGTAACAATCGTATGTTGACTGGTCTTACTTTGGCAGCAACAAACTGTATTGAGGTGACCCAGTGTCCCTCCAGGAAACATACGACATGGTATTAGTACCTCTGTAACCAGTCAACATATGTAATTTGCATATATTGAAATGATGAAAACTGATAATCATGTACAACAATGTATGAATAATATTAGTAAGTTGGATACAGTACAACAAGACTGATGTCAAAATGAGATGAGCCATACATTATACATTTTGATCCAGTATTGCTTCTGACAGTAATTGTCTATATAGTTAAAATCCTTAGCACAAAAGACATATGCATTATAATGTATACATATGTACTATGCACACTTAGGGTATACTTACTGGTACTGTCCATACTTGTAAACCATTGGTATATCCAATGAATAGCAACAAAGGTGGTTCAATACTATCAGATTCTATGTAGTCAGAACTACAAGTTACACCTGTACAAAGAACACATATCAATTAGATATTATTCCCCCAATATTTTTCTTTGTTCAGCCAAAGAAAATATGAGTGACCTGAAGGCCTTGTCACATCAATTTTTTAAAAATTACTTTGAGGTTTGATTTTTGGCCGAGTCTGCTGACAAGCGCTTGTCACTAGAACAATATGCTGCTGACAAGCGTGACCTTTGACACCCATTATGATGTGTTTTGGCGTCAAGTGTAAAACGTTCTTATTACCCTTGAAATTGATTGCACTTTATCACTTTATCAAACACCATCAGTTCTTAAAACTGTTAATTACGTGTGATAGCTCCTGTTTTTTCCAACAACCGCGAAGTCCGCCGCGTACACACATTACATGTACACTTCACCGCCTATATGCTCCATGGCCATGGCCGCGTATGTGATGTAGTACTACGTGCAACGTGTAAACAGTAAAGGTAATTAATCTAAAACAACTAAAGTTTGTTGCATCAATAACATTCATTATTGTGAAGGACAGGTAAAATGCGTATAGTTTTTGTGGTGTTGCGTGGTCTTTTTTACTTGTTTTATCCCATGTGCAGTGATGGCCTCAAAGTAATGACATACAGCTGACGACAGCTCACCGGCCGCGCAAGTTAAACGCCGAATCGTGAAATAAACATTAAATCTCAAGTACTATTAAAGCTGGGGTGGGAAACTTGAAACTACTACAGGAAAACGACACGGTGACGGTATAACTCCATTCCGGGCCTTAATTGTGTCAAAGGTACGGGTCAGTACTAGCGCACATGTTGACGTCGACCAGGCTGTAGTACACATGTACGCTCGGCGCTTGTCACGAGAACAATATGCTGCTGACAAGCGCTTGTCACCAGACACTCCGTTGATTTTTAATTGATTATAATACTCCAGGTGTTAATTGTGAGCAAATAAAATATCAAAGTATCAAGGTGGACAAATTGAGCTAATCATTACCATAGTCTCAGTGGAATTCACAGTCCTGTTTGGTGTGGACAGATGTGAAATTCCTAGAATATGACCATGGATTCCAGGCAAGAGCTGTGGTGCTAATATATCGATAAAAATATGTCATCAAACTATCAAAGTAGTTAAAATGAGCAGAATGTATATGTAGCATGGAATCCATAATCTTGTTGGGTGTGGAAGGTTGTGGAAAGTCCTGGAATATTCTGGGGTTCATGGTGCCCTCTAAGCACCACTGATGCACACAATTTCTAGTGATGCACCACAATTTTGTATTCCCCTATCTCTTTCTCTGTGTTGACTCACAAGACATCCCAGTTTTTCTCTCATTTTGACTCACAACAACAAAATTTGGCTATCATTAGAGGGCACATTGCCAGGGTTCCAGACTAGCAGGAGAAGTACATCAAATTTAGTAAGTGTGGAAACATCCATTCTTACCACTGCATTGTGCTTGTTCAAAGTGTACCCATACTATCTGGTCTTTGTCTTCTTTCTGTTGGGTTGCTGCATATGCATCATGTAAGAAGTCTACAACACTAGCCATATAAGATTTATCACTGTTGGAAAGGAATCACAGATGTAAGTCAAAAAAATGTCTAATAAATTTGTACTTTTACTGGTGAAACTTGACAAAGATACAAGAGACAGATATAAATTTTCAAGATTACTACTATCATGTTCATGAACGTCACAATCAACTGAACTGAAATTTTCAAGATTACGACTAGCACTGCCAGTATCACGTTCATGAATGTCACAAATTTTATTTACAAGTTTAGAAACCGTACTTGTTTAGGATGTTATATGCTGTCCCAAACAAAATCAAAAGGAAAATATTTCGACTTTGAAATAATTTATTTCATATTACTGATGACGTTTTTTTATGTTGAAGGACGTTGTTTGTTTATTTGATTCAGTTGACTTTGAGTTGGCATTTTTTATTCATAACAAGACACTAGCCTGATTGTAATCATGATATTCATACAGCACACTAACTTACACACCAGTGCTGAATTTTGATTCGTTTGGTTGATATGTCTTGCATAACAGTGCTACTATTATTGAAAATATTGACATGTTATTGTAGAAGTTATAAATACATGACGAATTTGAATGAAAAATCACTCTCCGTCTCACCTGACAGCTTGAGGTCGGACTATCGACCCTGTGCATTTTGATAGCCGCTTGGGCGAGTCCGTCGACATCTTGTCACCACAAAAAGTGTTGCAAACAAGAACAAGAAGTTAACCAGAGTCGAAAGAATTGGAATTTTTCAAATCTTCGTCATTTTCGTTCACTCAGTCTCACAGCTGAGGCTAGAATCTGACGTCACACTTTGTTGATGATTATCCGCGAAGTACCAAAATCTCACTTATAACGAGAGTTAGCGAGATTCCATCTTATTCCACAGGTTGGATACAACATCTGTGTACATTAGGTGTTACCGATAATACCGTATGATTTTGATAAATAGGAAGTGTCTATGACCAAATCTGTATTTCAAGAAATTTCATTTATTTTCGAAAAAATATCTTGGCGATTGTGTCACCTTTGACCCACGAAACCCGGAACTGTTAATCAGAGAATCAAAAATGGCGAGTAGGTCGAACAACCCGTTTTACGAAGAGGATGATTACAGCTTTGAGACGGCGTCCAGAAGGAGTGACAGAAGAGAGCAAAATGACGACTATACGTATTTCCAACAAGAACGAATGGAAAGGGAACGGGGAATGTTAGAAAGTACACAACGATCATTGGGTCTTGTGTACGAATCAGAGCGAATGGGCGTCGATACAGCAGAAGTGAGACACATTTTATTATGTATTGTTATTACATCGTAAACCCGATAACATTTTGTGTGTATCATAAATTCTAGTACTACTACAGTAGTAGCTTACAGTAGAGAAGCATGGAAGTTGTAGTAAATGTTTAACAAAAGTCACATTTTATTGATAAGACAAGCGAAACCTCAAATTCCATATTTAGCAGTCGTAAACATTCATAAAAACGTCAAATCGTAACACCTGACGAAGATGACGTGGTCAGGTGAGTCATAATCATCACACCACTGACACTGTGATGAGCTAGATTAGATCATGGATGAGAATACAAGATGATCCCACTTTGTGGTTTCGAGTATTTTACTTATGAATTACAACAGTAGGTTATTTGTAAATTATGTTTCTTGTTAAACAAGACAAAAATTAAAAAATAGAATTTAGAACAGTATATGCAAGTGACACTAGCCTGTACAACAGTATCTAGTGTCTTTGACCAACCATGGAAGTAGATGGACAAACCATTTCTTCAAGATGCAATGGAAAAACAGGGAAAAATATCCACTAACATAGATAAGTTTGTTAGACTAGGTAGTAGGTATTACTTAATTTTCAAGTGTTGCTTCATTCCCCAGTGTCACATTGTGTATATATTTATTTATTTTTGTGCCTGCCATCTGCTATAACCAGGCTGAAAAGACTCGTATATCTCTTAAAATGCTAAAATACATTTGAAATGAATGATTTGCACCTTTTAGTGACAATGTTAGATATGTTATTACGAATAAATTGTTGTTTAGCTAAAATTGATTTAAAATCCCAGGCTGTACCACAAAGCGGATTAAAATATATAGTTGCCCTTATTTGGGTAAAGTATGTTGAGGTGTGAGATAGAAAAGGAAAAGTATTATTTCTTCTTAGCAAATACATCGGATATGATTAAAGGTAAATTATGATATAAGTAAGAAAACTGATTTGGTGTTTTTCTTCTCTTTTTGTTTTATCAGGAATTGGTGAGACAGGGAGAACAACTGAACAGAACAGAAACTAATCTGGACAAGATTAATAAGGATATGAAAACTACTCAACAACACCTGACATCTCTAAAAAGTGTGTTTGGTGGATTCATCAATTACTTTAGATCAAAGCCGAAAGAGGAAGAACAGGCACCCGAGAAAACACAGAGTGAACGGTTAGAGAAAGCTGTTCAACAAACTCAGGCACGTGATACCAGCAGAGATGACGTACATCCTGCTATGAGACTACGCGATCCCTATACTACAAACTACAATGCAAGTTATAATGCCGACTATGATGATTCACAAGAGGGGAATGGTTATCAATCGTCAAGTCGGCAAGTAGATAGACAGCTTGACAAAAATTTAGGTAAGTTTATTTTATTGTAAAAAATAAGATATCTACAGAGACTACTATTTCTGTTTTCAGAATTTTGTAATTTTTGGTTTACATTTTGATGGTTGTTGGTAAGAATGAACAGTACAGTAGCTGCTATCACTTTGTTATTAATGTCAAGTGACGCTTTCACGTACAAACTGGGATGTAGAAAAGAGCTGAAAGGCAGAAAAATGACCATGTGTCAGCGATAAATTCTTGACCGAGAAAACCTTTAAACGTAGAAAAAATTCTGAACCATCAATAATTCTATCGAAATGTTTAATAGTTTGTGTTTTGACTTGTTGAAACAAACAATCGTAATTTGATCATGTCAAATGTTTCCCCAAGATTGAACTGATGTTGAACCTCTGTTCAACATCAGTTCAATCTTGCTGCAGTTGCTGCGTGCTTTACGCACCAAATTTCCGCCTATCAAAACTTATTTTTCCTTGTCATTAAAATTTTCTACATCCCTGACAAAGAAGATTGAAAACAATACATTTCGTTGTCTTCCTTGGTTAAACATTTCTTAGTGAAAAGGAAATCATTGAAAATTATTATGAACTTAATGTATGCAAGAATAACTTAATGTATGCAAGAATAACTTAATGTAAGCCTGTGTTTCATTCTCTAGGTGAAATGTCTTCAGGGATGAACAGACTCAAAGATTTGGCACTTGGTCTTGGAGATGAAATAGAGCGTCAAAATGACCAGATAGATCGCTTGAATCAAAAGAGTGATAAAGCTGACACTTCTCTTTTTAGTGCAAACAAAGAAATGAACAAGATTCTATACAAATGATGCAGCATACGTGTATTGATAGGATAGGAATGTCTTCTATTTAATGTAACACTTTTGTTGTTGTGGATATTGTGATTTGATTTTATAGGTATGATTGATCTTTTGAGTGCGTGAACATATTCAGATCACTCATTCTGCTTTGGTATGTTCATGGGTTCCTGATTGTGTTATAAAGTGCATGTACTCTGGTCATCAAAGATAGCAAACAGATACATAAAGCAGATGTTTTCATTTATTCTTGAATCACCATGTCAACTACTGCCACATTATAACTTAGTTATTGTCTTACAGTAACATTGATGAAAGTTCTCATTTGATAAAAAAATAAGGTAGAAAAATTAATTGTGATCTTTAAGAAGACATAACAAAAAATAACGGTAGAGCAAATATGGATCTCTTGTACCTGCCATTCGGAGAAATGTTAAAATGTCATGTTTTTTCATCAAAGTAACCTCACCCATGTACTTGTCTCACGTGTATGTGATCAGTGATACTTTTAGCTGTGGTCAGTCTTTGTCAGTGGATAATTGTAGAATCAAATTGTGATTGGCATGAGATTTGGGTATTTGTTATGTCTATTGTAATTGGTATGGTTTGCTTAGCCAATCAGCTGCCATTAATTTGTTGTGATTTAATATTGTAGTTGTTATGTCAACTGTGATTGGGTGAATTCATCAGTCAGTCATATAGATGATGTTGGTAATTGTCATGTCAACTGTGGTGATTGGTTCATATGGATGAAAATTGGCCATTTATCTGGGATTTTTAATTGAAAAAACAACTCTTATGGTTTTTGAAAAAAACAATGAAAGAACATAATATCAAGTCTTTGTTTATAACGCAATAAATTGTGAAACATTGAAAATGTTTTACATGTTTGTTATTGTATGTACGATAACAAACTTTTTACATACTTTTTTTAGTTTTTTGCAATTTATTGAGTTACAAACAAGGACTTGGTATATGCTGTTCTAAATTGATTTTCTAAGTAGAATCATATACATGTAGTAGACTTATTTTATAAATTCAGAATGCAAAATAGATAGCCGGTTTTCATCCATATGGCCACTTTAAGGAAATAGTGCACATATTAATTAAACACACACACAGTTTACCTTGATTACTATGTATCCTTGACACAAATCTGCTAACAGACTTGTATTTTAGCCTTCTCAAGAAATGAAATAAACCCCAACGAAACATTACAGTACAGTACTAGGATTTAAAACTAATTCATATCATCTCAGTGGCTGTATTTGTTGAATGAGAAATATGGTTTGATTTAGACTGGAAAAAGAAAAAGAACCTCCGTGTAGTAAAGATTTTTCTTCAAATTGGAAGGACTTTAGACTGTAAGGTACATGTATGTCGTGTCATTCTGCCCTTACCTGCCACCTCTCTCACATTATGGTCATTTTAACGTATGTGTACATGTACCTATCTGTGATTGGATGCATCCACCTCTGGTTAGAAATTCTAGAAAGGGCCCAGTTTGATACAGATGTGAGAGGGTTGACCAATGTGTGAGGGCACCCTGTCACAGTGGTACAGACTACAATGATGTGTACATACTACAATGTACCTTGACTTTGGATTTCATGCAAATTGTTTTAATTTACTCTTTTGGACTGTTTTAATTTACTCTTTGCTGTGAAATTAAGCCTCTTTAAAAACTTCTTTGAATGTATATCATACTATTAATGATGTCCTTTCCTTGTGCCACGGCTTGTTTTATCAATTATTATATTCTAATTATAATTTATATATAGTATCTCTGTGTTTTACTTTGATCTATTAATAGATATTACAATTTCTTTAGATGCAGTTCATCATTTACAATTGTCAAATTGTCTGGTGCTGGAAAGTGATGACCTGTGACAACTAACTCATCTATCGTTCTGTTTGAAAAAGTGCAATCTTGAGTAACTTTTAACCGCTATACATACTTGCATATGTAGTCTGTAAATGTTGTATTGTTAACTGGGATGGTTCATTTTCAAGAACATTGTGCACAGTCATTGTAAAATGGATTTTTAAACATGTTTTTTTACTAACTACGCACAAGTGTTTAAGAAACACAAGTTTACCTGTTGGTATGGTGTACAGTATTTGTTGTGAAGAAATTTGTATGACTGTACTTTTAATTTGTTCCTGTACACATTTGGTTTCTACTGTCTAGTCTGTAAGGTACGCCATGACAGGATGCCCTCACATATCGGTCAACCCTGCCTACCTAAATCTTTTGAAGTTGCAGTCACAGTACTTCAGATTGATAGAGTCGGGAGAGAGTCGGCCGGTGAGGGTGGAACGACATGATGTATCTTACAGTCTAACTTGGTTTCCTGTTGCGTTCTCTTTATTCATGTGTATATCAATCATATTATGTTTCTTCCTAGACAGTATATACACATGTAGTTAAATTTTGTGTTTATTTTATTCAACACTCACTAGTTACTAAGGAAAGGTAACAAATAATGGCAACATCACTTTGGTGTTTTTCATAACTTAACCATTCTCGCAAACCAGAGCTGTTATTTCTTCCATGACACTGGTGGCGCTGTCTCTTGGACGGTGTCGTAAAAGAGGCTGAGGTTTACGACGATGGACTTAACCAACCGTGGTCTTATTGCTTCAACAGAAAATAGGAAGGAGTATTTTTTTCAACCCACGGACATTTTAGAATATTCCTCCAAACTAGTGACTTGTGTACAATAATATACAGACAGAAAATGGGATTGGAACATTTTACATTTGTTTTTCTGTTAAAAACTAATCATCTGACAAATCAATATGAATATCACATTGGGGTTAACGGATATACAAATTACAATCAGAATCATCACTACATGGATCCTTCTCAATGTCTTACTGCCTGTCACCATGGAAATGCACCTGTCAGACTTTTCATAAATCTATTCATAAATTCCACAATTTAAATGAATTAATCCAGGACTCCCTAACTTCACAAATGTTTTTATATTGTAAATTACAAGCTGTACATGTGTATGTGAACCCTGTGTATGGAGGACTGTTTATTTGACATGCCTGTTTTAAACACTGAGAACTTCAGAATGGAATGTTAGTGACACACTTTTCATGTATTTGCTTATTGTAATAAGATTTATATTGACCAGGCTTAATAATCATGTGAAATACAAATGTATGCATGTTGTCACCAGGTGTACCTGACAAGGCACAAATCAATGTGTTGGACATATACATTGTATTTGCATATTATTATTATCACCAGGTGTATATTCCAAGTGTCACATTTTTTCATTTCGTGTGTATGTATGTGTAGGAAATAATGTATTGTCGGGCTGAAGTTGAAATTATTTTCTGGTTTGACAGATTTTACAAATAAAGTCAACCCAAGAACAAAGTGAAATTGTTTCTTTCTTTTTTTTCTACCTTTATCTTTCTCCAGTAAAGCCACAGTATGGTAACAACCAGCTAGAAATATAGGCCATTAAAACTTAAAGGAGAATTGTCCAGAGTTTTTGTGAAATGTTGAATACCTGCCATGCTGAGACTCATAGTAGGGTAATCTAGAAATACAGCTTATGTAATCAGTAGGGCAATCTGATGTAGTGGTTGGCTATTTGTTCACTATTACCGTCATTACTATAAGTTTTAGTAGTGCTATAGGCATGACAAAGCATCTGTGTGTGTGTTGACAACTTAACTAAAAAAAAACTATAAAGGCATGTTATTTTGATATTTGATGAAGATGTTGCATTGTTGTGGGTGTGTACATGTAGTTGGGAATTTGTTAAAATGAAAATGATGACAATAGTGTGTAATTCGGGTCAGAAAATGTGATTTTTGGTAGAAAAACTTGATTGGTCTGAAGTTTGGTGGAGATGCTCTTTGAGATGTGAAGATAAAACAGTTTGTGACCCTTTAGTGATATGCAAATTTGGTCTTAAAATGGGTCTCAGCACACAATGATATTCAAATTAGGCTAAAACTGCGACTATTGGTTAAAAACTTAATCTGAAAAGCTACTTGGTGGATGGGGTTGAAATTTGGTGGGGATGTGTAACAGGTGTTATTCTGCAGATGGTCAAGATATATTGACACAACTTACCCAAGCAACCATGACCACGCCATTAGCAACAGCCTAATGACTATATTTTTCAAAAGATAACACTGCTGGATAGGCAAGTGAATAAAACATTAAAAAATGTATGCAAATAAGTCTAGCAACAAGACCATACCCATAGCAACAGCCAAATGGTGGTGTATATATCACAAAGAGAATAGGGATGAATGTGTGGATAAACATTAAAAAAATATCACATGCATGCCTAGCAACACAGCCAGGCCCATAGCAACATCCAAATGATGGTGTGTATTGCAGAGATAACAACAGGAATGGATAGAAAAGTGTCACAAAAATCCAAAAAGTGAATGTATGCATATATTCTTAGATATCCTCGACATTTTATAATTAACAAATTGTCAATAGTGAAACAGGAAAATAATGCTAGTGTTGGGGTTCTTCAGTGTTTTTGTTAAGGGCAGTATTAAAGCAGGTAAAATATATCAGGGTTCCCCACCAAAATTATGATACAATATATTGGAAACTATGCCAATTTTACTATATTTGCCCTTTGTGTTACTGTGGTTCCCCAACCTGAGGAAAAACACTGTTCCTATGACAACATAAAGGTAAACAGTAGACTGTAAAGTACATTGCCAGGCTGTTCTTATCAGCCCTCCAGGTTTGGGGGAAAGGGATGATAAGAGAATGCCCACAATAGCTGATCTTTCTAAGGTGAACAGAAAAACAGAAAAAATACAATGACACACCAAAGGACTAACAATCTATTTTAATACAAAGTCTGATATATATACAAAATGTCCAAAAAAATATAGTTATAACATTGGCAGTGTCAATTAGCATTGTTTCTCATAATAAAACTGTCACCATGTCCATCCAAGTGTAAGCCCAGCTCTTCTATTAGTTCATTCTGTTATGTCTAATTGCGCTAACATTTGTATGTGAAGTTGAAACATGAACATGCCACTTTTGTTTTTCTACCTATGTACATTTGTGCTGCATTTGCTAGTTCTTGTTTATTAAGAACATTGTAAAGTGTCTATACTCATTGTACATGTACACAATCAGTCATCATGCAGTGTGCCCTATAATGATAGCCAAAATTTGTTGTTCTGGGTCAAAATGATAAAAACTGGCATTTCTTGTGAGTGACACAACATAGTAAGAGATAGGGTACCGGGGTATATCAAATTTTGGGGCGTCACTAGAAATTGTGTGGATCAGTAGCGCATCAAATTGGCTTAGAAGGCATACTATGTGATACCAATACTGACTACCTTATTGTGTTTACAAACAAAACTATTAATCTGATTCAACTGTAGATTGAGTGTTGTATGCAGAGTCTGAAAGTGAGACATCCATTTTTTCCAATGGAGGACGAGTGATACTTTGATCACCTGGGCTGAAGATACCTGAATCAGAGAGTCCTGGTGACTCAATACCACTAGCAGCTCTTTCTCCTTCAATTTGTTCTCTAATGTCATCAAGTTTGAGCTTGTAGGTATCTACCATATAACGTCTCAATATGCCACAAATATCATTTCTCTGATACTTAAAGAAAAAGTCATGAAGCAAAAGATATTCTTTTTCTTCTATCTGTCCATGTCTTGTCTGCCAAATTCCAAGAGCAGTCTTTGTTGGATTTTCCTTCCTCATAATTGCTTCAACTTCCTTTGGCTCCATTTTAAGTAATTTGGACAAAAAGGTCCTCCTGACATTTTCAAAATCTTCAGCTTCTAGGCGCAACCAGATGTCACGTTCCAAGAAATATGGCATGCAAGTATTCACTTCTGCCTGAAATGTACCGACAAAGTTAAATCTAATTAATGCCGTGTTCTATTTAATAAAATTCTGTTCTCACAAAGCTCTCTTTATTGTGTAAACTGAACTTTAAGAATTGCTGCAATTTGAACGGCAATAACACTCTAGGAAATGTAAATTTTGAGTTCTGGTGAGTAAATTCATGATTTTACATGTTTTACACAATTGCACATTGTTGCCAAAGGCTGACTTGGATCTAAGTTTGTTCCTCAGTCAATCTTTAGTGGAAGTCCTTGTCATGGACACAAGTCAAATTGCCTCATTGTTTACAAATCTCTTATAGTACCATCTATCTACATGTTTGTTTTTCACAATAATAATGAGCTGCAAACATGGACTTGGTCTATCTTGTTTCACATTGGTTTTTCAAGTAGTAAAACATACTCAAGTTGTTAATTAATTAAACAACCAAACTATTTCTAATATCTTGCCACTTTTACTATCTATAAAGTCTAATATTTAGTGGCTTAATGAATCTCCAAAGACTTACTGCTCTGGATCTGTGGGTTTTTGGAGTAGATGCATGTACAGCAGGCTCTGATATTTCAAACTGCACCTCTTCAATCTGCCCTATCTGCTTCACATTCACAGAACAACGGAATTGATTAAAACCAGCATTGTGCTTTATGAAAGTTTTAGAAGTACCAATACCATGGAATAACTTATCACAGTACATTACTCTGGTCTGTAAGAAAAAAAATTTGAAATTATTTTTTATTCATAAGGATGTATTTTAGTGGAAATATTTCATGATTCTTCAGTAAGGATGATAACTGCTTCAGTAATGTTACGAAGTTCCTTTAATGTTCAATAGAAGCAGTCAAACTTTTTAAAAAATATTGCCATTTATAAACAGCCTTTGGTTAACATAAGGCAAAGTTTGACACTTACTAATAGATAAGACTTCAAATTCACATGAAGACAACTGAGAGTCTAATTCATTAAAGATGAAAAATTTTATGCAAATTAACGTCAAATAATTATTATGATTGGTTGAACAAAATCAGGTGTACCTATTTCCGCTAACATTGCAATTTGACGTTATTGGCATTATTGAGGTCATACACAGATGACTATGGTACTTCTCAGTATTTAGTAGTACAGAAAAACAGCAAAAACATACCTGTTTTTCATGAGTCCCATCTTGAAGTGTCAGAGTTGCACTTATATCATCCTTTCCTTTCAGTAACCGAAGATGTCTTACAAGATCTGCTTTCATTCCTCCCAATTGTTCCTCTTCAATCACGACATCCTACATTATACATATAGATTTGGTGTAAACTTAAAGAGCAATTGAAACAACTAGATAAATACATAGTGACACCTAAATGATGGAACAACAAATTCTATGGAGTGGCGTCAAACTAAACCCAATCCTGCACACCATTTCTGAAGAAATCCATAGGATGCTATAAAGTTTCTATAGAAATGTAAATAACAATTTTCCATATATTTTGATCATTTGTCAATTTTGTAGGGTCATCCGGTTGTGAAAATTTATTCCATTACTTTTACTAAATACATTATTATGAATCTCTATAGGAACCCAAACCATTCTCAAATGCCATAATCTTTTATTCTTAAAACTCCAAGATGGTATCAAACAAATTCATTAAGTTGTAATTTCTTTTTTTGACGTCAAAAGTCTATTATGATAATAACATAATTACCTCAATAGCTTCTCGTGGACAGGCATGTAGACGAATGGCAACATCGTCTCCTTTCCGTTGAATATATGGTACAATGGAAATATACATGAATCCACCATCATTATCAACATCAATATCTTGTTGCATGCTGTCGTTGCAGTTTTCATCTTGATCATTGTCAATCTGTGCTGGTTGTGGTATATTGAAACCAGTAAAATGATTGGTTATGATTGTAACTGATTGAGATTCTTTGTTGACAATACTTATAATATCACCAGGCTCTTCAAACTTTGTAACTTCATTAATCTCGGTGTTAGTACATTGTACCATATTCTTCTCACTCCTGTAGGTTGCAGGATAGTGTGGCAATGTTAGGAGCACATCTTCTTCAAATGATAATCCATGTGGACCACAGAAAACAGTTGGGCTCAAAGATATTTGCCCATCATCACTTAGGTGTGGCTTATGTTTCTTGTTATCACTGACATACATGTATACAGTTTGCGTTCCACCTTCTTTTATGGCCATTGGTGGAATGAAAAGGTGTACACCTTTGTTTGGTAGCTTTAAATGCCCACCAGTGTGATCAAAGGTAGCTGCAGCATAATCCCCGGGTTCAGGATCAAATTCTGGAAAGCCAGGAATTGGTATGATTCCATCATATAGTTTGGGGAAGCTTTGAGTCTCATCGTCAGTATCCCCTAGGCCTTCAGGATAATACTGGAGGGTACTTGTTTGACTACTACCGGTAATAGCTGAACTGGAAGCTGAATGCTTGTTCATAGACCAACTTTTCTGCATCCTTTCTGGTGCACTGCATGCAGCCTCTGTGGTAACATTTGTACCATCTTCTTCAGAGTCCTCAAGCAAGGACGCAGGCCCTTCTTCTGTATTCCCAGCATCTAAGAATATTTAACACATGTAAATGTGTGTGTGTGTGTGTGTGTGTGTGTGATATTCAGGACACTACCAACAAGTTTATGTAAATCTAAAACTTACAGTCAATTACCAGGACAAAAATGTTAGATATTGATAGATACTAGTATTGATTTCCAAGTTTGTCTCCTACAAGTTTACTTCACATGTTGAAGTGTACATGAAACTAGATGCAAATTTTATGATCTATCTCAGTGGGATACTGATAGGTAAACTGTGACCATTCACACATTTTCACGAGTTTTCTGCATTTCCTTAACTGGGCTAATTTTGAGAGACATATATGCACAGTCGCATATTTTGCCTTTGAAAATGTCCAAATATATACAGGCAAATTATAAGAAGTTACTGTTTGTAATATATAATGTTTATCTTTTAAGAATGTTGTAAATACATTAAAATTGCAAGAACTGAACATAAAAAATAATAATAAAAAAAATTGATGATAGGAATTAGGCTATTGTTACACAAGATGTTGTACTGGGGTAATATATTCACATATATATCTATAACTGCAAATCATCAATAATTTTGAGATGGTGAGGTTATATCATTTATTTGTAAATACCTTTCTCTTCCTTTTCAATACTTTCAACTTCATCATCAGAATAGATATGCGGATATCGAGATGAAACACCACTTTCTGATTTAATATCCTACAGGAGTAAGAATATCAATCATTACATATGTACCAGAGATTACTTGCACCATTGACCACACATATTAGTGGTATATTCACTGCAGTGCAAATGTGCAATATTGAAAACATTATTGCAAACCTGCATGCCAATGATATACAAATAAGGATGTGGTAATTCACTACACACAAAATCGCGCGACTGTATGATTATGATGGAAATTTGCCATTTCAGATAAACATATGTAATAATAAAGAAGCCCATGCCACGTGAGTTCCAGTGTGGGTTCTCGGAGGTATTTGTACTCGTGGTTGCAATGTTTTCAAGTCCACTTTCACTTGCCACACTCGTGCAAGTATGGCTGCAGGGAATACTGCAAGCACTCATGCAAATGCCCTGAGTATGTCACACTTGCACTCACCTGTCACAGGGTTCTGTCATATTATGTGACATTTAAATGACAAGAAATGTAAATAAAACTATTCATGGTTTTCAATCTTGTTTGTCCTTTAGAACAAGTTACCTATAGAAATCTACATATGAATGATCTACCTGTACTTTTGCATCTGTTTGACAGAGAAACTGAAGTGCTGGTTTTCGTCTTTTCTTGATAACGTTATAATCCACTGACCTCCTTTTCCCTGTAAAGATAACATTTTAGCATTAGGTGTTAAACGACTATGGCTGTATAATTGAGGACCTGGTAGGAGAGAGGTTGCAAACATGAATGCTTTAATCCTATGCATTTTTATATATTTATCTTCCTTGAGTGATGTTAACATTATACTTCCACGTCTACAAATGTTAGAAATTGACAGAATTTTCTGATATTCGTTATATTTTCAGAATTATGTATTTTGATCCTGTTTTTCTCAATTTGTAGTTATTTGTGGTAGAGAGGATTAAAGTCACACAGTATGACTATAAACTTTTGAATTTTTTCAGAAAATGGTATGTCAAACCAAGGTGTTTATATGTCCCTGGTCAAACTGAGAATATGTAACCAACTAGCAAGTGACATTGTATATAAGTGACTGTTAGAATCAAATCACTAAATTACTTACTTGTTTCTCTGTTCAGGTTAGTTTCCCCCCTTTTGATATCAGGGAATTCCTGTTCAATATCCCAGCTGTCTCTTCCATGTAAACTTTGTGCTGTTGTCTTGGAGACTGGTGCATTAAACGTGGGGGATATGCGCTCTTGGATCTAACATGCAAGCAAATCACCATAAATAGCATCAATCACTTCAATGAAGCTTACATTTTTTCTAACTAAACTTGCTGTACTTTCAGTGTGTATCAGTATTTTTTCAATGCCTGTTGTTGTTGTTGTTGTTGTTGTTGTTGTTGTAGTAGTAGTAGTAGTAGTAGTAAGAAAAATAGTCCAATGAGGGATAATAAAGTAATAATTGGCAGACAATTCAACCTGTAACATAGTATTTGAGTATTTTATATTAATCTAATGACAGTATAGTGCATCTCTGAAGTTCAACCTCCACTATACATCAGGTTCTGTATTGTCATATCATCATACTAAGTGTAAAGTCTTGTTATACTTACAGATTCTACAGGAGATTGAGACAATGTCTGACTCTGAGAACTAGCAGAAAATGAGTCATTAAATCCACTATCATATGATTCAAAGCTTTGAGGATCTGTAACGAATATCAACATAGACTGTACATGTTACTAACAAAATATTGGTCATGTTTGAAAAAAACTGTTGCTTGAAAACTGTTGCTTGAAAAAAAATAGATGGCACCTTTTCAGAGACTCACTCACTCACTCACTCACTCAGATATGTATAACATTGACCATATAAATGATGATGCATGATGCAATCACTGCAACATAAGGCTCACAAAATTTGCCTATTCATATATTATAATGATGTTGTGGCATCATGTAGTGCCAGTGGTTTGTCAGTAGCCTGAGTGGTGGGACGAGTTTTATAGGTTTGATTTCAAAGAAGTGTACCCCTGCGACGTCTACTAAAATATGATTTTTTATCGGTAAAACAGGGAGCACTGATAGATTTTTTAGTGTTGGTGGTGCTCTATTATTGTGACGTCACTGTTGAGGTCATATCCAGGAATATTCACCATCCTTCACAAATACTAAAGATGTAGGTACAGTACAGAATACTGTTAAGAGTAGAGGATTGTGAGCTTACTTGATGTTCCTAAAAAATCCTTGTGATATTCAGGGTACATATATGGATATGGTTACTATTGGTTACCCTTTTTCATCAACCCTTGGCTATGAAGTTGGAGTGAAAAATTTGACCCATTTTTGGAAGCACATCTATATTCAAACTTCCATGGAGTATCCCCTCCCTCCTCTCCCAGAAAGTTTCTTTAACTAATGACTGACATAATTCAGTGAGTAGAATTATATATGTTTTTCATACAAAATTCTGAAAACATAAATATAGAGACTTGTTATATAACAATTGCCTAGTAATTGTCATTCTACTGTCACATTTACAGTTTTAAAAAAACAACAGCTTTTGGTGGAAAGACACACATGTAAGAGAAGCTCAATTTGCTTGAAGTCCTGGCCAAGTAGATGGTCGTTAAGATAGGGTTAAATGTGCACCTCTTGAGTAAAGCAATGAAGCAGACATCTTACCTTCTTTAGTACTTTCTTGACTGTTAGTACATGTTTGTTCCTGCGATGAATCCATACTTTACCCTCAATGTAAGTTTTCACTGTAAAAGTGCCAAATCTCATGACAACATTTGCTGACAATAATTGGAAATACAGTCATGCACTATCTGTAAGTATTTAATCATAGCAGTGCCCTGAACTATCTATGATTTTTAATCAGACAATAGTCATTTATATTCAATAAATGTTGTACACTGCAGGGTACATAAGTAGTATTCTTTGGCTGAACTGCTATAAAGGGGAAATTAAGTTATCATGCCGATGATGGTGATGTGTGTGTGTGTGTGTGTGTGCATCGTGTGTGTGTGTGTCTCTGTCTGTCTGTCTGTCTAAATAAATTGATTTAATACAAATAAAGTTTGTACACACATTCTTTTGGGGTCACAGCTAGCTACAGCTGCTTAGTTTAGGGCAAAATCCATGCCTGCTAATAAGACTGAAAATAAATGAAATTAGGTAATTATGTGATATCTCAATAGTCACTTGCTTATTAAAATTCAAATAAAATTTTGTATACCTATTTTTTAGTGTAAATGCTGGACTTAAATAGTTGACAGCGATCAATACATACTGATTAGATGAATTTGCATATCGATGAATGCTGATTAATTATGCAATATCTCATAAGTGGTTGATTAGAATCCTATGTAATTTTGTGAATGCATTGTTGATAACACTAGAGTACACACATAATATATTTTGTGGGTATTTGATTTCATATTTGTAATCAATCTAATTTGTATGCATAATTAATACATTTCTGACAACACATATTGTGGAAGGCTCCCTGCAACACTGTCATCGTTTGCACAATTTCAAGGTTGCAGCTTGCACCAGTTTGTTTTTTGTTTTTGTTTTTGCAGAAATAAATAAAAATCACAATAATTGCTTTCTTTCTAACAAACTACCTGTTCATTACACCTTATTTGATATGTGGACAGTGACAGTGGTAATTCATGTCAAGACTCGGGATCGAAACGTTCTTGTGTGTTGTCCTTAGATGAACTTTGACCTTTCACGTCTGTCTGGTCTGTCGCATCTTACCTAGTATGCGTTTTTATCCGTTTTATCTGATCGACAAATGTTGCAAATTCCTTATTCCCGCGCATGTTCACTGGGTTTGCCTCCAAACACTGTACTTAAGTTAAAATTACAGCCAAGGGAATGCATCATTTTCAAATGGCAAAAACAATCCAAGATGGTGCATGCATGATGTCGGCACAGTTAATTGTAACAGGCCGAGGCCTCAGTAGGTCAATGGTAGTTCTAAATAATTAGCATCAAATAGGTATTTATGATACAGGGACATTCTACTAACTACTGATTTTTCCACACATACGCTTTGACTTACCAGCCGCAGTGTGAAGCATAAAATCTGTACTGGGTAAAAGACGACCTTGTATGTATGTCATGTGTATGTAGAGATTCAAATATGGCGCTGGGTGACGTCACATGGGATTCCCGGAAGCTCGTAAGCCTGTCCATATCATGGGCATCAAGCGAAAATAAACAAAGCGCTCATCCTCAATCAATTAAACCTGTCCATCTTGTCTTCTGTTAAAGTGTTCTATACATTTTTCTGTACACTGCACTTATCAGTGGGTTTAAACTACCTCAAAACAAGAGTGGACTGATAATTCCATACTTCTTTAGGGGTAGACCATTCGATATCCTGGGGGGGGGGGGGGGGCTTGGAAGATTGGTGGAGAGTCATTATTTTTTTCCCCACCTGCTTGCCTGAGAATTATTTTTTTTCTCCTTCGTCTATGCTGGCAACTTTTTTTTTTCTTTGCTTCTTTGAGATATCCGGGGTTTTTTTTACGTCAATGTTGAACACCTACATTTGTTGCCACAATTTTCTGTTTGGTTTTCGCACAGGGTAATACAGAGAGTAAAAAGATGCTGTTCTATCACACACATATTTTATTTAGAAAACTACATATTTCATACATGTTTGATTTTCAATTAAATAAACATAATTGACAGTTTTTATGCCACGGTATGATGACACACTGAAAATACAAATCGGAAACTTGACTGGTGAGCTCAGACATTCAGATAGACCGGTCAGTTTCTCCAGCTCGGGGTGGGGGGGGGGGGGGCTGTGTCAGTATTTTTTTTCCATTGAGCCAACAAAAAGTCACTGACCCCTGTGAATAAAGTTTCATAGCAACTGACAGTAAGCTGTAGAGGGAAGAGCTTCGAAACTGGGATATGTCTACCTCTTGTGTGAGTGTGTGTTCCCCTAGAAGCCTGGAGGTTTTTACTTCTAAAGGCAATGTTTAGGCTATTCACAGACACTTTCAGACAATAATTTGCAAGCTTTACAAGACAGTTCTAACATGTAAAAAGCAACTACATAAGGTTGAAACATTTTTGAAATAAAGTTTCATAGCATCTTGACAGTAAGAGGTGGAGGAAAGAACTTTAATTTGAAACTGGATCATATCTATCTATTATGGGGGGGGGGGGGGGTTCTAGGGGGTGTCCCCCTAGAAGCCCTGGAGGATTTTTACTCTGAAAGCCAATTTTCAGGCTATTAACAGACACTTTCAGACAATAATTTGCAAGCTTTACAAGACAGCTCTAACAATTGTAAAAAGCTACACATGGTTGAAACATTTGTGAAATAAAGTTCCATAGCATCTTGACAGTAAGAGGTGGAGGAAAGAACTTTGATTAGAAACTGGAACATGTCTACCTCTTATGTCGGAGGAGGGTCCTAGGGGGTCTCCCCTAGAAGCTTTTCAAGTTTTTTTTACCAATTTTGGTGAATCTTATTGTTGGTTTAACGAATGAGTGGCCTCTGGGGTGATGGAGTCCAAGGGCCCCCCCTGCCAAATCTGTAGTTTTTTGTTTCTATTTAGGCAATTTTTAGGTTATTCATAGCCTCTGAGATATATATTGCCAAGCATCGAAAAGCTAAAGTAAATGTAACCTTTTTAAATAAGTTTTCCATGTTATAAAAGTGGGCCTGTAACATTGGTATAGGGGCATTGATATTGCATGCATAGTAACGTTACTGATGTGTGAGAGCACTTTAGGAGGTCATACCTAGTGTACAATAGAAACTTGAATTTGAGTTGTGGTGTCGATGTGTAGTGTCTGAAATAGGAAGTATATCATCCCTTCTGACAAATTCATACTGAAGAGACGAGAACAATTTAGATTAAGTTCTTTTATAAACTATCCAATAGTATGAAGATTACCATTACTCGCACTGACCCGAATTCTAACAGGGTTGGGCAAGGGGGATTTTCGTACATCGTAATCGGGCCATTTTATTTTTCGTAAAGATAGTGTAAAACGTTGGAATAAAGCCCGTAAATTCGTATTGAATAGTCGAGGTACTGAGTAACGATCTAAGGAATTAAAGTTCATGAAAGACCATCTTTCCAAATCAATTGTCGGCCAACGTCAAGGGATACTTGTCAGCACATTCCAAAAATGCACACATGTATTGTTATGGAACGTCAAATTCTCTATAGTTTCATAGAATCAATTATTAAATTAAGGACACATCATGTATGATAGCTATAGCTCAGAATTGTGCATTCCAACAATGTGTGTAGGAACAAAAATCTATGATTTTGCACGGGAGGCATTCAGATTGAATCTGGTAACGATTTATTTAGAACGTTGTAAACCTCACTACTAGTAGTAGCAGTAATACATAAATCACATCAATTTAGGCTGCCTACAGTTATTGTTGTCTTATATATATGACAAACTAAAGCTATATCCGATATCATAACTTCCGATCTTATACAGAATGAATGTTAACTAATTGCTATCTGAAGACAAAATAATCTGTTTACAAACATCTGTTTAGCATAACATTTTCGAAGTATAGACACATCAATGATAATACTCGTATGACACAATAACCCCACATTTATACCAGTGCTATAAAATATTTAAACTAACTTGAGGTATTTGTAACTAGCATATCATGTTAATAATAAAACACATGTTTACTAGTCCTTGGATTGTGTTTCATTGATTCAGAAATTCCATATTAATCACACCTTCCATGCCAAACATAGGTAAAAGATAGAAAATGAACAAAACATAAATTTATTAGTATATATTGTCTATTGAATGACTGAATGAAGTAAGTTCACTTAGTTATTCATGCAAGGTTTCCTGCTTGAGTCAATGTCAAATGCTCAGGGTCTTTTTTTTTTTTTATCAACAACCCACTGGGATTACTGAATCTTACAGTATTCCTCTTATCACTCATGACAGACGAGTTCGATTTTGCTCTCGGATTCAGTTTTGCACACTTTTAGTTGGTCGATTTGGTGTCAGCGTTGTCGTCGGACTCAATGTTGAAGTAAGAGGCAATGTCAGATAGATCATCTTGTATCTG